>NC_056738.1:281718482-281940982 GCF_019279795.1 Protopterus annectens
TAGATTCCTAGATTAGTGCTAGGCTAACTGCCCTTGTGGGCCATTTTCAGCCTAGCCAATTACCCCATGTGAGAATCAAACCCTACACCTTGTGTTTGTAAGGTAAACACCTTAACCATTATGCCAACATCCCACCCCATGGGTTGGGATGCCATTCTGGCAGTAGTCATTGGTGTCAGTGAGGCCTTTTTGTAGAATGTCTACATTAGTTGGAGAATCAATAATGGCTCCCATTTTGCAGTCATCTGTGAACTTGGTCAGCCAGAGTCCCTTTGTGTTGGCTTGAACTTCAGAGAAGTAGATGCCAAACAGGAGAGAACCATGGACCGATCCCTGTGGGACACCACTTGTAACTGGTCGGTAGTCGGATTTGGAGTCCGCTACTTTCACAGTGTGGGTTCTATCAGTGAGCCAGTTGGGAGCCCATCTTATTACATAGGGGTTTATGCCTAGTTTAGTGAGTCTATCTATGATTCCTGAGTGAGGGATGGTGTGAAAGGCTTTGACAAGATCACAGCTCTGGTGACAGACTCAAAGAAGTATATCAGGTTGAGCAGGCATGATCTACCTTTCACAAACCCATACTATGTGGGGTCCAGAGTTTGGAGATTTGCTATGTCCTTATTTATAAGGTCCATGATTATGCCCTCCATTGGCTTACATATCAGACTCATCAGGCTAATGGGGCGGTAGTTCCCAGGGTCGGTAGTCACTTCCCCTTTGTGGAGTGGGATGACCATAGAAGTGCACCATTTAGTAGGAACAAAGCCTGAAATGAGGCTGTGATTGAAAAGGGTACTCAGGTGTGGTGCCAGTTCACTTTATAATTCATGTATAACACAGTCAGGGATATTATCAAGTCCAATGGAAGCTGTATTCTTGGCTTTGGATAGTGTGGTTTTTACCTGTGCAGCCATGGTAATAGGGACTTGTCATTCCTCAGGTATTGTGATACGCCTTTTAGGGAGTGAAAAGGAGGGAAAGTTCGCACTGAACCTGTCAGCCAATATGTTGGCAATATCGGTTGGTTCTGTATATGTATTGCCATTGTGCTGTAACTCAGAGCGGATCTGAGTATTGCCATGTAGATTCTTGACATAACCATAGAATGACTTGTGGTTGTCTTTAGAATCTGCAGCAATTTTGTTTTCATAGCTAGCTTTAGAGGAGTTGATGATGTGTCTCATTTTTTGCTGAGGCTAACAAAGGTTTTTTTTCCAGTCTTGGGACTCCACCCTTTTTTCCAACATTTTTTCCTTCTGTTGTAGAGTTTGTTTATGGTGGGGGACCACCAGCTTGGCTTTCTTTTTTTGGAGGAGAGTGTCCTGGTTCTGTTTGGTATGGCCCGTTCCATGCACTTGTGTATGTGCTCATACAGTGTATTGGTGTATGATTCAGCAGGTGACATACAGGTTTCTACCAAACCTCTTGAGTTTGTCAAAAATGCCCAAATGGGGTATTGTGTCAAATGCCTTGGCCAGGTCAAGGTAGGCAGTGTGAATGATTTTGCCCTCATCCATTGCTTTGCTGACCTTCTCAAAGAAGTCCACCAGATTGAGTAGGCATGATCTGCCCTTGACAAATCCAAATTGGGTTGGGTCAAGTGTCTGAAGGTTTACTATATCTTTGATGATCAACTCCATGATAATTATTTCCATAGCTTTACATATAAGACTAGTGAGACTTATGGGTCTGTAGCTTCCAGGGTCTGTAGATGGCCCGCCTTTGTGCAGAAGGATGACTGTTGCCTTTCTCCATTCATGAGGCATGAAACCTGTTTGGATGCTACAGTTAAATTGTAATTTCAGAGGCCCTTATAGGTCATGTTTCATGCTATTTAACAGGCATACTGGGATATTGTCTGGGCCCACTGATGCAGTGTTCTTGGTCTTTGAAAGAGCATTAAGGATCTGTTCCCTAGTGATAGTAGGGGGAATTAAGTTTGATGATTTTATCAACTAGACCAGTCTACTTTTTTTAGACCTTGTGTGTAATTTTTAGAATGAGTGTGTTCATGTAATGCTTATAATGTACATTTACTAAATATTTCATTTTTTTTTACATTTTTTTGCGTGACTTACTAATTAATAGTTCTAAGTTCTTTGTAAATATCATTGTCCTTATGTAATTGTTGTTTAACTTGTGGAGCTTTTCTCCCCGGGCCTCCACTGAAAATGGACATATATCCAGCTGGACTAGCCCGGTCAACAAATGTAAAATAAAATAAAAATGATATTTCCTGAGGGAAGTTTGAGGGTGAGAGAGGAGTAAAGTTGGAGCTGAATTTATCAGCCAGGAGGTTTGCTATGTCTTCTGGCTCAGTATAGATGGCTCCATTTACAATGAGCTCTGCACTCAATTGTGTATTGCCTTTGAGGTTGCGGACATAAGTAAAGTATGCTTTGTGGTTGTCCTTGGCCTGAGAGGCCAAACTTACCTCAAATTTGGCTTTGGTAGACTTTATTTGTCCTCTGAGTTGTTTGTTTAGTTTGATGAGAGTGCTTTTATCCTGCTGGGTGCTGCACCTCCTAATTTTTGCCATGATTTTCTTCCTCCTGTTATACATATTCCACCAGTGTGGGTTGTTTTTTGAGTTAGCTCTGTACTTCTTCCTGCTAGGTACAGCTATGCATCTATTAACATGCTTGTACAGGGTTTCTGTGAACAGCTCTGCATAGGCAGAAGTGTTCTCAGGGTTTATAGGGGCTTCGAATTTTTGCCAGGTTCTCTCTTAATAGCAGGAAGTTAGCCTTAGAATAGTTCCTGAATATTCCCATTTGAGCTGGGGGTCCAGGTTTTATTTTTACTTTAAAGGAGACCATTTTGTGGTCTGACCTTACCAGGGAAGGCATTACAGTAGGGGGTGTGCAGCACTCTTCCATATTAGTGAGGATCAGATCCAGTATGGTGGCACCACTGGTTGGTGTATTGATTATCTGGTCCAGGGAGTTTGGGTTTACAAAATCCAGGAATCTCTGTGGATGCAAGTTTGATGTCATATATGATTCCCAGTTAATAGTGGGGTAATTAAAGTCACCCATGAATATGGTATTGGGTTGGATGGTTAGTATTTCTAATAAGTTTAAATACATGGTATGGGTTTTCTGGATCATAGAGGGGGACCTATAGCATGGAAGGAAGTGGTATTGGATTTTACCTATGGTAATTTAAATATGGAGCAGCTCAAGTGCATTGCCCTGTTTGACTATCCTTGAAGTATATTTATTTTTGATGTAAATAGAGACACCTCCACCTTTAGTCCCTGTCTGTAAAGTAGATGGTCTAAATGTGTGGAAGGCATTATAACCTTGCACTGTTGGTGTGCTCTCCTCAGCTTTAAACCATGTCTCAGTGACTGCACAGACATCATCATCATTCTCTAGTGTAAAGAGAGCTTCTTCTAGGGAGTACGGTTGTTTGTTTAGGCTCCTAGCTTTGAGCAGTAATACCTTTAAATTTTCTTGGTTTTGATTTGCTATGTTGGAAGTACTTTCAGTTTGGCATTGCCTAAAAAGGCACTATGGAGGAAGACATTTTTTTAGCTAATATTCGAAAGCCTAGAGGGGAGAGGTGCAGACCATCCCTGGCAAAGCAGTGTGGTCTGTTGACCATCTACTTCCATGCTGACAAATATTTCACCCCCTTAGAATGACACCAGAAACTAAGCCAATTATTAAAGTCAATCATCTTTTGTTAGTATTGTGGCATCATCATTGGAGAAGGTAAAATGCTGCTCAATGCTAGAGTCATACCAGCCTGAGACACATATTCCGAGACCTCTATGACGTCTCTCTTCATATAGCCTAGGGAGGTATATCTCTGGTCATTTACTCCCATATGGACTATGACTGAGTCATGTTGGTAATTGTGGTCTAATGACCTGAGTGCATGTGCAATGTGGCAGATCCTAGCCCCTGATAAGCAACTGACCATAACTTTCTCCTTACTCAGCCTTGTGAGAGGGAAATCGGTGTGTCTCACAATGGAGTCTCCAATGACTAGAATGCTGGATTGTGTGTTGACTTGCCTTATGGGCTTAGAGGTAGAGGCTCCATATGTTAGATTTTATTAATATTAGTCTGAAATTAAAAGGCTTGCTTAAATGCAGAAACAGAGTTTAGTAATATGTGATCAGCAGTCATACTAAATGACCATGGCTTGGAAAAGGAATCTGCTGAATGGACATTCTTCCCTTACAGACTCAAACAGGATGTATGCAAGAGCAAAAATACAAAATCTGCTTTTAAAGAATGGACATTTTTCCCTTACAGACTCAAACAGGATGTATGCAAGAACAAAAATGCAAAATCTGCATGGAAAAACAGGATATGGCACAAGAACAGATGTTTTTATACAAAGATCCAAATAAAATACAGGATGTTCACACTGTCAGAAAAGCTGATCTCTGACAATGTGTTTTCTCAAAAATATGTTTTTCTGCATAAAAAACAGGATATGCTTATCAGCATTGGCACAAGAACATATGTTCATATACACAGATCCAAATAGAATACAGAACAATGTGTTTCCTCAAAATATGTTTTTCTACATGGACATCAGGACACTGTTACAGGATATTCACACTGTCAGAAAAGCTGGTCTCTTACAAGACATTGTTAAACAAGGAAGCTTAGTATTGTTTCTACAGGACTAAAACTGTATATAAAGAGCTGTATAAATCCAGTTATGTTAGAGGTATGGTAGGGACACAAGTCCTAAGGTAAATGTTATATTTCTCACATCATCTGTACTATATGAGAAGTAAAGTTGGAACAGTACTTTTAAGCTGCAATGTTTGTCCAGTTTGATTTATTATAAAAGTTATTGGTTACTGCTCTTAAAGACAAGTGCTGCAAAGTATATTCTCTCATCAGTGTATATTCTGCAAGTTTCTGTATGCAACAGACTGTGAATGCAAATATAACCAGACTTTGAATTTTAGCAGAATCCAGCCAGCAAGACTGAGTGTCTTAAGAACACTTCAAATCCATCACACCATGTGCACCAAGCAAGTAAGCAGAGCCATATAATTTTTTCACCATGAGATGTACCTCTATGTGTTGATGTGGGCTTTGTTTTGAAAGAGTGTGTTTGGGGATGCTGAGGGTACTTCTTATGTGTACTTTTTCTAGGAGGACTTTGTGGTTTAGAAAGGTTACATGTAAGTGCCTCAGTATATGTGGGTCTATATGTCTGCTTGAATTGTGCATGATGGGCGAAGCATGTGTACTACTGACAACCTTATTGACATTAGGAGCTTTGCCTCCAGTGACATTGTGTAAATACATCTCCCACATAGCATATCAGTTTGTTTGAGAATGAACTGGTTGTCAGTAAACATGAGGCAATTTTTACATTGCCTCAGAATGCCCATATTCACCAAGCCAATAGTGGAAACAGTAGGAAAGTTCATATCCATGGCAACAGACCCCTTTTCATTGATTACACTGTTGGAGTGAGACTATCAATCACTGTCAGGAGTATCTGGTTTGCAACTATGTGGACAGTGCTTGTCACTGCAAATTAGTTGTCCTGTGTGCAACTATATATTGGAGAAATTTAAATTGTATTTTTACAGGAAAAATATCACTCAAGGTGTCTGAGTCTGTACAGAGAACTGCCAAACACTTGAGGGGGAACTAATATGTAGACCCTGAAAATTTAAGGATGCAGTATTTAGGCAGATATTCTGGAGTTAGAAACAAATCAAGGAGTACAAAGAATTAGCTTGTCAAGAATGATGAAAAGAGGGGAGTTGCATGAATGGCTACTGTCTAGCTATTACTAATGCTGGTCTCACCACAGCTTCACTCTGTTGGGATACAATACTCCTTTGCTTCTTCTCTCACAAGAAGCAACATGTTAGCACCAATTCCAAGAAGAGAAGCAGGCCACAGCCTGTTTGGTGATTCACAGTCTTGTCCCAGATAATGCGATGGTCTGTAGGCTTGTAGCCTTTTTCTGGTAGATGCCTCGAATAGCAATCAGACCAATCAGGTACATTAAGTACAGATACAGACACTCACTATCCAACCAGAAAAAGTCAGGAATCAATGCACTTTGCTGCTACTCTCACCAGGATCAGAATATAACACAGATTCCAAGCTGTCACCTATAAAGCAGTTATTAAGCTTTTTGGTGATCAGCAGTCTCCAGGAAATAATGTAACTGCACTCCTTCTCTCACCAGGAGAAAACAGAAGCACTTATTCCAAGATGACTACTGAGAAGCAGAATGTGGGTTCTCCAGTGGCCTTGCAATAGATGCTTAAAGGTAAGATGAAGGTGTGTGTGTGTGTGTGTGTGTGTGTGTGTGTGTGTGTGTGTGTGTGTGTGTGTGTGTGTGCATGCATTGTGAGGGGAAAGCTACTACATGACAGAAAAAAATCCCTAAAAGGGAAGGCATCTCTGATCACTACTAGCAAAAAACTACGATCACTCATAAAATCATCCAAGGCCAACTTTGAGAGAAAAATCGCTAATGACACAAAAGACAATCATAAGGCCTTCTTTAGCTATGTTAGAAACCTGGGTGGAAACTCCCAGATATGCTCAGAATTAGTCCAAAATGATACAAAAATCACTGAACCCACAGACATTGCCAACATACTGGCAGACAGGTTCAGTGGAAATTTCTCCCCTCCCTCCCCCCCAAAAGGAGAAATATCTATCCCACCAGAGTCTAGCCTCCCAAACATCTCAGATGCCCAGGTGAGAGCTGCTCTCTCTAAAGCAAAAAACACAGCATCAATTGGACCGGACGGTGTCCCCGGCTGTGTGCTACATGAACTTAATGAGGAACTAAACCCACACATAAGGCTGCTGTTTAATCTTAGCCTTACTACAGGATACGTACCCAAAGAATGGCGTACGGCAACTGTGGTCCCACTCCACAAAGGCGGTGCTTCTACGGACCCTGGAAATTACTGCCCCATAAGCTTGACGAGCCTTGTCTGCAAAGCTATGAAGAGGATCATAATGGAACTCATAAATAAAGACATTGGGGACCTAGAGACACTGGATCCTACCCAATTTGGCTTTGTCAAGGGCAGATCCTGCCTCTTGAACTTGGTCGACTTTTTCGAAACAGTCACTAAGGCCATTGATGAGGGTAAGGCAGTTCACACAGCCTACCTTGACCTAGCAAAAGCGTTCGACACAATACCCCACTCGGGCATCATAGAAAAGCTCACCAGCTTAGATGTAAACCCATATGTCACAAGATGGGTTGCAAACTGGCTCAAGGACAGAACCCACAGGGTTAGAGTTGCTGGTGCCATGTCAGACTCTAAGCCAGTCACGAGCGGTGTCCCACAGGGCTCAGTCCTGGGCCCCCTCTTGTTCGGCATTTATTTTTCTGAAGTGCAGGCAAACATAGGGGATTGTGGCTGACAAAATTTGCAGATGACTGCAAACTGGGCACCATAATTGACACTCCATCAGACACAGACATCCTCCAGAGAGGTCTCATAGAAATGGATAACTGGTGCCAGAGCCATGGCCTTAAGCTAAATGCCAAAAAATGTATAGTCATACCCTTTGGGAAAAACAAGGTAACCCCTAATTACCACATAGGTGGTAATCCATTAAACACGGAAGAAGTTATCAGGGACCTGGGGACCCAAGTTGACAGTAACCTCTCTTTTGACACTCACATTGCCAAAGTGGTTAGGAAGACCTTCTACATTGCCCACCTGATCATGAAGGGATTCACATCCAGATCAGGAGAGGTCATTGTACCCCTGTACTCTTCACTTATCAGACCAATGATTGAGTACAACGCCCCATTTGGAATGTACCTTACCCGACACCTGCAGCAGTTGGAAAGACCCCAAAAGTTCCTCACCAAAAGGATAAAGGCTCAAACATATGTCATACGCTGCCCGACTGAAGAAACTCCAGCTCTATTCAGTCGCATACCGCCTGCTCAGAGGTGATCTGTGCCTGACATACAAGGCCATGTCCAACCCGAATTAATGGACATGCTCCACCTCAAAAATCCAAATCCACCAGAGCCACGAGAGCAAGAGACTTAAACCTCAACACGGATATAAATAGGACGTGCTGGAGGGACAGATTCATCACCCAGAGACTCCCTACACTATGGAACAGAATCCCAGTCCATGTGAGGCAGAGCCCCTCACTGACTCTGTTCAAGAGAAATCTTGACGAGTGGATGGGAGATCGTAGGTTTACCCCGGGAATCATCTCTGTGTCACTGCTGGACAGAGGCACAGCAAACTAATGGGTGTAGTATTCTCATCCTAAGGGGTGGTGAAAGCCACACACACTCTGGCTAGGCTTATAAATGCCCTAGGGCAGATAGCCTAGTATGAACCTATGAACCTATGAACCATTGCCAAGCAGGATATTTTGTCCCCATTGCTGAACGAATGCCAAGGATCCTGGCACTTGTAACCTCTTTTTATTAATGTAGGGGCACAGTGAACAGCTCCTGTCATTTTTGTCAGAGTGACACTGATTTCTTTGTTTTTTGTTTACTGTCCACAGAGTGCCAGCTTTGCCAAACAACCAGGTAATTTTATTTTTAAGTCATAAACAGTCACAAGAGTCACCTCATAATGACATGCTTTTGGGTAGATCTGATTTGCTCATCCAGGTTGTTTCATAACCCATTTATTTATTTATTTTACATTTGTTTACTGGGCTAATCCGACCGGATACATTTTCATTTTCAGCAGAGGCCTGGGGAGAAAAGCTCCAATAGACAATATTACATAGATTACACAAGAAGTTAGATAACACTAGAAAATATAGGACAGAGTATTTTGCACAATGGTTTAATAATGTTCCCACATAGGGACTCACAAATTCTCATGGTCTGACACAAATGTAAGCAAAAAGACATCAAGAAATAGAAATATAGCTTGGTTTGGAAACAAAGCTTGGTTAAGTAGTTACATGTTATGATATTTTCAGATTATGCTTTCAGTTTATAACTTAATCAGGGTTGGTTCATGGGCAAAGCCAGTTCACTTTGAGATACTGTTTGAGGCATTTCTTGAAGAGACTTATGGAAGACTGAAGGGTTATATGGTTTGGCAATGAACTCCAGGTTTTGTCAACAAAGTTGGCAAACAGGGATTCACCAGCAGAGTTATTAGCTTTGTGGGTTTGGACCAGTAGTTTGTTGGCTGATCATAGGGATCTCAAGTTACTATATGGCATAATAATATTCATAAGTGAGGGGGTATCCTCAAGGTGGTATAGAATTTTGTGTGCTATTAGGAGTTGATTGAATTGAATTAAGTTGGGCAGTTCTAGCCACTCTAGTTGTTTCCGGTTCTGGCAATGATAGATTCTATAGGTGGAGCCAGTGGCAAATCTGGCAATATGGTTGTAGCTATGGAAGAGCTTACTTAGTTCAGATTTGTTAAGGTTTGAGAGTACAGGTGAGGCATATATAAGAGTAGAGCGTAGATGTGACCAGGCGATTGCAGTTTTAGCCAGTGGGGTTAAAAAGTCTTGTTTCTATACAGTTATTCAAGCTTCTTATTGATGGTCTGTATGGTTTTGTTGACCTGTAGGTCAAATTTAAGATTATTATCTATGATAACCCCTAGAAGCTTGGTGTGGGTATTTGGGGAGATAATGGTACCATTGTTAGACGTGACAGAGAATGACAGTGTAGCAGATCTACTAGTGGGGGTGAAGAGCAGAAGTTTGGTTTTATTGGGGTTCAGTAGTAGGCGTTGGTTGGCGAGGCAGTTTTCAATGGGTCTGTATTCAAATGCGTCTTGGTTGAACTTAAAAGGCTGAAAACGCAAAATATCAAAGTGGCTGTTAAGCAAATTCTTTCCATGGGAAAAATTTGATTGGTAGCTTTGGTAGTTTGCCATTTTCGTCACTGCAGTGCGGTCGTGGAGTTGGTATATTTAAGTAGGGGGGTGTGGGGGGGGGTGAAGCCCCCTGCTTAATGTAATGTTTGAAATTGTTTTTTTTTTTTTTTGTTGAAACAATGATTTTTTTCTGTTGGAAAAAATTGCTGTTCTGACACTTCGACATTGTAAGCTTTCGCTTACATAGGGTCGATCAATCAATGTTCACTTTTTTAAGCATTCAGTGGTTTAATATAGACCCGTTTTCAATAGTAACACTGACTCCAAGTGTTTCCTTAGGCTTTGGTAAGTATGGTAGTATGTAAAACTGACTGTTTTTAGCCTGTATGTTTAAACATATTTTTTTTATTTTGCACCAAATAATGGACTAATGTTTAAGCTGTATTTTATACACTTGCAGGATATTTTTTAGCTGCAGGGTATAATTTTCAGGGCTATGTGTGGGAGAGCAGAGTGAAATCACAGTAATTATTTTAGGTTTAGGAAATAGGTTTAGAAAATATTGTTATAAGATACTGGGGCAAACCAGTTCATTTTAACAGCATGGAGGGAGCCAAATTACTGTGGGCAACAGCCTAAAAGGTGTCTTTAGACCCAGGTCAAGCAGTATACAATACATAGGATTTTTTTAGTACAGTGTAAGGTATTAACCTTATCCAATTGTAGGTCGGACTTCAGAAACTTGTATGAGGGTAGAGTTTCTCAGGGTAGCGTCCTTTCAGGCAGGAAAGTCTTTTACTTAGACAGTTTGAGGGGGTCTGCCTAAAAACAAAATATATTAGGAGTAAAAACCTTATCAACACACATAACTAGTCACCAAGCAAGCAAGAAAACATTTCCTTATTCACTTTGTCTATAAGTTATACGGTAATCAGCAGCACCATAAAGCTACGGACATAGTATTTGCTTCTGTTTAAATGTATGGGACAGCAAACAGTGATATACACTTGTAGAGTTGTTCTTACTTTAAACAGTATCACATACTTTATCCTGTACCATTAACAACACATTATGAAGCATGTAATATTTATGCAAGTCTATACACAAAGCCGTTTCCTTGTCTGATGCTGTACTGTTGAACATAAGGTACAGGACAGCAGCTTTCTACTTTGTTTCTCGTATAGAACAGGCTATTAGCAGATAAACAGTACGAGGCTTAGATATCAGCTATTTACATCCACAAACACAACGGATTTCAGTAAAGCAGTCATCAGTTTATACCACTAATTATTTGGTTACATTTATAACTGACTCCTGTAATTATATTCAATTCAGTAGGCACATCTCCTGTGGAAATTTAGTGATGATTTACCTTATTTGTTATTTAAATTTTGATGACCTTGTCTTAATAAAAAAATAAAATAGACTTGAACAATAAGATATTTTTGACCTATCACCCTGTCAGAACATGTGGTCTTCCAAGTCTTTTGTCATGTTCTTTGTGCCTAGCTGTCAGAACCAGCTTCTCACTCTTCATTGCGTATGAACTGCTAGTGTAGGTGATACAGAGCTTTTCGGCCTTTAGCTTGTGTGGTTTCATTCAGCATCCCCATGTTTTGTGCTAAGCCTTTATCAGGATTTAGCTTGCCTGGTGTCTTTTACTCAGCAGTTGTTCATTGACAGAGAAACAAGCAGCAGAACTGTTCTACTGCATTATGTTTTCTGTTCCATTGCATTATGTTCTGTGGAAGGCATTTACATGGTGCAACATACTATTCAATTAGCAGGTTGGCAACCAGTGCATTCTTTTAATAGGCTAGGTTTCTTAGTAATTTTTGTAGAGCATTTGTCTCAGTCATGTTCTTTATTCTGTTTGCCCTTGTTTTTTGTGTGTCCAGTCAGGTCTTGCATCTGGGGACATGGATTTTGCCGCTGGCAGTTTTTCAGTTTTTTTCCATCAAATATTTTCTTCTTAGCTGTTGTTTGTGATGGTTGAGATAATCCTGTCTCATGGACTTGACTGGTGGTGTCACATGGGGCAGGCAGCAGGGGGAGTTTGATTTTGCCCACTCCCTTCCATTCTATATTTTCTTTACTGCTATGCAGCGGCCAAAAACAGTCTGTATGATGGTCTAAGGTTTTGCATATTAGTTAAAAGGTGCAGGGTTTAGTTCCAGCCACTGCGGAGAACTGGGAGCATCTTTAAATATAGAGTTTGAAGATGGTAATACAATGTACACAACTAGTGTTAAGCAATGCAAACGAAGAACATATAAATAAAAGATAATAAAACATTTTAAAAATATAAGCAATCTGCAATGTTTAAAGCAACAGCTTTATTTGCCTAGTCTGTATATTTTCTGTAAAAAGGAGCCAATGTTACTGTTGGAAGAGGTGTTGTGATGATATTCTAACATTTCTTTTTTCTTTCTCCCAGTAGATACAATGTCTTCAGTCGAAGGTCTGAGTAGCAGGTTGGCATTTATAGCTTCCCAAGAAAGTAATCCATAGGTGAAGAGACCAAGCTATATCATTCTCCCTTCCAAAGAAGGAGAGTGATGTCCTGTAAAGGCAAAGAAGATCTTTAGATATCAGTGAGACTTACAAAGAGTCTGGGGCACAAGGGCCTCAAAGAGATGCCCAAAACCACAACAGAGAACTCAGAACTGTACCAAGTCATCTCTGACCATCTTTTGGAAGTGTTTCCATGTAATGTTATGCCAATCAGGGAAATAAGTGAAAATGCAGTGCAGGTTCTGTCAGTGGCAGACTTTCTAGGTGAGTTTATGGATAATATGTCTACTGAGAATAAGTCCGAGTTTTTTTTTTTTTTTTTGTCATTTTATTGAGAGAGGTTTGAGTACAACTCAGCTCACACCAGATGCAATAGAACACTTTAGGTAGCCTGGGACAAGGGGCTGTCATGGGAGCAGCCTTCTCACTGTTGCTCCTTCCTCACCAACAGACCACTTTGGACATTGCAGAGTCATTCCCAGCAGCATTCTCATGCTCCAGTCCAGTTTTGCATATCAGGTGAGGCTGACCCACCCCGTGTTGGCTATAACAGTGCACATCAAGGATGGGATCACTAAGGAGATATATGTTGCTATCTTTGAGCTAGTGGCTGCAGAAGGAATTCCACATTTGATACAGGCAGAAGGCACAGCCATGGAATAGGCTTCTACTTTTGCAGACCTCAGGAAAAAGCAGTAACGCAAGGTGAAGGCCCACAGTTTGGATAACTGGGTTGCTGGGTTTGTTCTGTTCATGGCAATTGCTTTAGAATGAGACCCTCAACAAGTCCTTGCCATGCTGATTTATTTTCTTATGGTTTGGGAGGTGCAATAATTTAGGGGGGCTATTCATTTCTCTGGTATGACCAGAAATTCAGAAAGGTAAAGGTGGTTAAGAAGTCCCACAAATGGAAAGAGAGGCACAGTGACATATGACTTGGCGTGATGATAAGCAGGCCGAGGTTCACAGCTGCAGAAGGTAAGACGCATACTGAACCCTTAGTAGCAGCACTTATACATGGCTCTCATGCTGTTTCATACACAGTTTTCACAGTATGGGAAGAGACATTCCTCGGACAAATGTGGGCTCAAGGATGAGTCAAGGGCTGATATAGCCTTAGAGTTGAGACAGCATCCTCAATTAGAGGAGTCTACTGGGAGGGTCAGTGACTCTTTTGGGGGTTTCAGAGCTAACTAGTTATTTTGTGGACCTTTTTGCAAGTAGTCCCTCACATTACCTGTCAAAATCGGTGTGTTTGCTGATACACTGGCTTAATATCCATATCTTCAAGTCAAAAATGAGCTTATGTTAAGTTTCAAAGAGCATTTTTCCATAAAGTCTGAGGCTGGTTCATCTTTTGCCTTTTGGTGCAATTTTCCTTCTGTGGCTGGCAGGCAGCAGGTGGTGCTGACCATGCCTTAGAAGTAGTTGTCAGTTGTCAGAGTCATTGAGCCTTTTTCAGTCTCCACCCCCCCCCCCTCAAGCCTTTAGGATCTCCTCCCTTGGGTCCTGTAGCCAATAAAAGGGAAGGCCAGTTCAGGCTTATCCATCCTGTTTCATTTTGATCAGTAGACTAAGTCAGTGATGGCATTTGCCATGTAATGTTCAAGTACACTATGCCTCAGTGAATGACATCATCCATATTATCAGGACATTTCCAGATAAATGTCCAACAAAACTTGATAAAGAAGCTGCTTTCTGCCTGTGCTTCAGACATATGGACCACTTCTTTGCATGTATTTTCAGGGTCAGTTTTATTTTGATACAGCTACCCAGTATGGTGTTACATAGCCTGTTCAACATCTGAGAAGTTCTGTTCGAACCTGCATTGGTAGCATAGGGCCCCTGATATGCTGCATTGCCCTACCTTAATGGCTTTATAATAGTGGGCAATAGGTAGGACACCACCATGGAAGACACGCTGCAATCCATTAAGTTGTGCAGGAAGTTTTTTGTCCCCAGGAGGGGAGAAGATTGGGGGGGCTGGTCAAAGCATTTATTTTCCTGGATCAATTAAGCTTCCCACAGTAAGCCATCTCTGTGACGGCATTGACAGTTTTCTGTCAGCCAAGAAAGTCAGGATAGGTCAGGTTATGCAGCATTTAGGGCTTCTTAACTTGATTTGTAGAGTTATGTCCCCATGCAGAACCTTCAACAGATACTTGGCTAACCTGCTGAAGAGCAATTGCCTTAAACACCAGTGTTTTAATGTTTTAAGCAGAGTTAATGAAGACTTGCCTATCTGGCATTTTTGTTTTGGACCAGTACAATGGCTTCTCCTTTTGAAGATGAGTGGATTGCTGCTCCATTTCTCGATCTGTTCAGGAATGGAACTGCAGGAGTTTTTAACCCCCTGGCCTCCCTTATTGTCATCAGAAATAAGAAGGATGTCACTTTCCTTGAGCTCAAGTTGATATGGGTTGACATGGTAGAGTGAAAAGATCAGTTAGATAATAAAAAAGTGATTTTTCATTCGGAAGAGGACATAGTAGATATTTTACAGAAAATACATCTAAATCCATGAGAGTGTAGTCACTTCTTAGGCTGTTAATTTACATAGCTTACAGATCAATTTCTCTTTATCTTTCCTAGGAAGACATATTGCAGTAGCGCTGTCCCTCAAGTGGGAAGAGAAGATGTCCCCTCCCATACTGTTGAAGCTCTGCATAGCATAGCTGACAGCCTCTATCAACTAAAGGTTGACAGATTTCACAGATTGGCTATAGATGCACAAGATGACCCCAGTGTCATCCCATCCCATCTATGGATCATTGGCAAAAAACTAATCCAGGACCTGCTATGTAATTCATGGTCAGACAGCACTAAGAAAACTTAGGGGCAGCCATCCTTTCTTTTCTTCCTTTAGTTTTGTCAAAACTTACCCTTGGGTGACAGGTCCTGGTACCCTCTCCTTATCAGTCACTTTCTTGTTGTGTTTTGAATGAGGCTGTCAGGACGTTGCATGTTCATTTGCTTGTCCCCAGCTTCTGAGCTAAGGTAATATGTCTCCTAGATGTATCCAAACCATGGGTCATATCCAGGATGCACTAAGATTAGGAGAGAGAGATAAGCTCTTCTGTGGACTGTAGGATGCCCATTGGCAAGGACTTGCTTGGGAGTGTACTCAAAGGTGCCCAGTCCATACTGCAGTAATTATCCAGTCCAGGACACCTTTATCTATTTGATCTCCTCAGATGCTTTTAGGGTCAAACATCTGGGATCTTTGTCATAGAAGATGTGTCACTGCCATGAAATTTAGTGGTTAACTGACTGAGCAAATCCAAGACCAATCAGTTAGGGCAAGGTCAGTAGATTATGTTATGCAAAATGTTGTTCCATTTATTTTGTCCAGTACAATGGGTTCTCACCAGATGATATCGATCTGGCAAAGTATGTTTACAAGGCTTAGCTCTTCATCTTCATAGGGGTTACATATAGCATCCAAGCACCTTGAGAACCTGCTACATAAACCACTATTGGTGCAGGAGCTTTGGATAGTCAGTTACTCCTCTCATTTATTCTGCTTGGACATAGCATCCAACCTAGTTAGTGAAAGTAAATTGGTAGAAGTTATGGAAAGTGTAAGGGGGTTGTGTTCTGCATGCGCCTTAGATGTATCATGTAACTGTGCTATAACTCACATGTTATCCAGTTTGTTTATGTTTCAGATGTCACCCTCATTCTAATTTAGGGTCACTCATTTATTTCTTTAATAACCAAGAGGGCAACAGTTTGTAGGAATGGGTCAAATATTGGCATCAACCTGACCTTTGTGGAAGTGTTTTGGAAAGGTGATCCAGGTGTGTGGAGGGACCAACTAGTAACGACTTACAAAGAAGTACTCATTGTTAGTGGCCAGCCACAAGTGTTGTTGCTGCATCTAGGAGGTAACAGCTTCAGTTGGATTCCTAAGCACCATCTTTTGGCCACCATATTCAGAGGGCTGATGTGAATTTAATAATATTTGTTGAACATCTCAGTCATTTAGTCTGCCATCATTCCTTGTCTTTACTGGCATAGTAAGGTTGTTCCTGTGGTGGCTGAATCAACCTGTAAATTTAGCAACCAGATTGTGAACAGGGCTGCTTCTCTTTTGTAAATTTTTGTCATTGAACACTGGGGCTTTTGTAATAAGGACCTCATTTGGTTTTGCTTGGTTGAAGTCCACCTTTCAACTGTGAGTTTGACTCATTTAATCTGACCTTAGCATTGGGACTCAAGCACATATTGAGTATAGAGTAACAGTTATGTTTTGTTGTAATGATTATAAAAGGTTCTAGCTAGTTTTCTACTCTAGTTACATAGCAGCTCATTTGATAAGGTCAACAGCTGGGGAGGGGTGGGGGCAGGCTGTGTATAGCATGGTGGGTGGTTTTAAGGTAGATTGTCCCTCTTTTCCATTTCCTCTGCTTTCCTGAGCCACCAGACCAATATACCTGTTGGTGGGAGTGAGCGTTTCCCACACTGCTTTATGGTAATGTGATGGTACTGAGGGCATTTTGGTAGACAAGCCCCTCCAGGGAGTCGGCTGGTATACCACCACATCATAGAGGTCTGTTACCTTTAAATTCAGTTTATTGCACTGTTTCCCTGTTAGATTGGTACATATCTGTTTAATGTAACAGATTTAACTTAATAAATGGTTGCATTGGCATTGTGTGTGTTTTATGAGCTGTAGATCATGGAGAATACTGAGCATTGCCAAGCAGGGCAGATTGTACCTGAGGCTGTATAAATATCAGGGAATGTGGCACGCATAACATCTATTAACACACCGGCATAATGGACAGCTGCTGTCATTTTTGGCAGAGTGGTACTGATTCCCTTCCTATCTGCCCTCATATTAGGCTGGAAGATGTTTGTGACATTGTCTGTCCACCTTTGCATTCTCCCTGGCTTTCCTGGGCTAGTAGACCAGTATCCCTATTAGTGGAAGCAACCAGTTCTCACCCTCCTCTATGGTAATGTAATGTAATGGTGCTGACAGGCATTTTGGGAGGACTAGTCCATCGGAATGTTTGGGGTTGGCATGCCACCTGGTCATAGTGGTCCACTACCCAGAGGTTCAATTTATTGTATTATGCATCTGTTGATTTGGTGCAAAATGGTTCATAGGTTCATAGGTTCATACTAGGCAATCTGCCCTGGGGCATTTATAAGCCTAGCCTGATTGTGTTTGGCTTACGCCACCCCTTGATTTGAGTATACTGTGCCCTTTTTAAAGTTTAGTTTGCTGTGCCTCTGTCTAATAGTGACACAGAAGTAATCCCCAGGACAAACCTACAATCCCCCATCCACTCATCAAGATTCTTCTTGAAGAGAGTCAGTGAGGTGCTCTGCCTAACATGAATTGGAATTCTATTCCAGAGCGAAGGGAGCCTCTGGGTTATGAATCTGTCCCTCCAGCATGTTCTATTTATTTCTGTGCTGAGGTTTAAGTCCCTCGAGTGCTTGGCTCTAAGGGATTTAGATTTACTGAGGTGGAGCATGTCCATTAATTCTGGGTTGGACATAGCTTTATATGTCAGGCATAGATCGCCTCGAAGTAGGTGGTATGCAACTGAGTAGAGCTGGAGTTTTTTTAACCGAGCAGCATATGGCATCTGTTTGAGTCCTTTGATCCTCCTGGAGAGGTACTTTTGGGGTCTTTCTAATTGCTGCAGGTGTCGGGTAAGGTACATCCCAAAGGGGGCATTGTATTCTATGATGGGCCTGATGAGGGATGAATAAAGGGGCACGATTACCTCTCTTGATCTAGATATGAATCCTTTCATGATGAGGTAGGCTATGTAGAAGGTCTTTATAACCACTTTGGCAATGTGGTTGTCAAAGGAGAGATTGCTATCAACTTGGGTCCCCAGATCCCTAATTACTTTCTCTGTACTTAATGGGTTACCACCTACGTGGTAATTTGTGGGCATATTGTTTTTGCCAAAGGGTATGACTATACACTTTTTGGCATTTAGCTTTAGACCATGGCTCTGGCACCAGTTATCCGTCTCTGTGAGACCTTTTTGAAGGATGTTTGTGTCAGCTGGAGAGTCGATTATGGCGCCCAGTTTGGACTCATCTGTGAACTTGGTGAGCCATAGTCCTCCCACATTGGCCTGTACCTCAGAAAAGTAAATACCGAACAAGAGAGGTCCCAGGACAGAACCTTGTGGGACACCACTTGTGACCGGTTTCGAGGCTGACATGGCTCCAGCAACTCTGACTCTGTGGGTTCTGTCTTTGAGCCAGTTTGCGACCCATCATGTGACATAGGGGTTTATATTTAGGTTGGATAGCTTATCTATGATGCCCGAGTGGGGTATTGTGTCAAATGCCTTTGTGAGGTCCAGATAGGCTGTGTGGACTACCTTCCCTTCATCTATGACTGGTGTGGTGACTGTTTCGAAGAAATCGACCAGGTTCAAAAGGCAGGATCTGCCCTTGATGAAGCCAAATTGGGTAGGATCTAGTGTCTGTAGGTCCCCAATGTCTTTGTTTATGAGTTCCATGATGATCCTCTCCATAGCCTTGCAGACTAGGCTAGTCAGGCTTATGGGGCGATAGTTTTCAGGGTCCGCAGAGGCACCACCTTTGTGGAGTGGGACCACTGTTGCTGTATGCCATTCTTTGGGCACATATCCTGTAGTGAGGCTGAGATTGTACAGCAGTTTTACTTGAGGGATTAGTTCTTCTTGGAGGTCATGTAGGACGCAACCCGGGATGCCATCTGGTCCCATGGAAGCAGTGTTTTTTGCTTTGGAGAGGGCGGCCTTCACCTGAGCATCAGAGATGTTTGGGAGGCTGCACTCTGCCGGGATAGATACTTGCTCTTTTGGGGGGAAGGGGGTGGAGAAGTTTGCACTGAACCTGTCTGCCAGGATATTGGCGATGTCTGTGGGTTCAGTGTATTTTTTGTCATTTAGAATCAACTCAGAACAAGTCTGGGAGTTGCATCCCAGGTTTCTAACATAACTGAAAAAAGCCTTATGATTGTCTTTAGTGTCCTGTGCAATTTTTCTCTTGAAGCTGGCCTTGAAGGATTTTATGAGGGATCATAATTTTTTGCTAGTACTGATCAGAGATGCCTTCCCTTTTAGGGATTTTGCTCTATCATGTAGTAGCTTTCTCCTTCTGTTGTACAGTTTATTTATGGCTGGAGTCCACCAGACTGGATGCCTGCCTTTGGATGACTGGGTCTTGATTTTGTTTGGGATAGCATGACCCATGCATTCCTAAGGAGATGTCCGTAGAATGCGTTTATATAGGATTCTGCAGTTTGGGCCGTAGTTTCCACTGGCCCTGGGGCCTTGAAGGATTCCACTTCGGTTTTGAGAAGTGTGAAGTTCGCTTTTGTGAAGTTTTTCACTGTGGTTTTCTGGGCTGGGGGTGGGGTCGGGATGTGGATATCCAGTGAAATTAATTTATGGTCTGATCTTACCAATGAGGGATATACTTCTGGTATGGAGCATAGAGTCCCCATGTTGGTAATGATCAGGTCTAGTATGTTTTCCCCTCTTGTGGGAGTGGTGACTAGTTGTTCCATAGCATTTGACTTTATAAATTCCAGGAACCTTTGGGCTAAGGTGCTGGGGGCTTGAGTAATGCTCCCAGTCTATGTTTGGGTAGTAGACGTCGCCCAATATAATGGTGTTCGGAGAGATCTTCATGTTCTCCAATGTTTTCAGGAAAGCCGAGTGGGATTCCTGACTTTGAGATGGTGGTCTGTAGGATGCTATAAACTGAAAAGCAGTCTTGCCCACTGTCAGTTGCACATGGATGGTCTCCAATACTTCGTGCAATGCCACTAACCTGGAGGTGTGGATATCCTTGATAAATATGGAAACTCCCCCTCCTTTTGTGGTTTGGTCCGGGTTTTGGGGCCGAAAAGCATGATATGAGGTATAACCTGGTAGTGCTGGGGTGCTCTCTGGAGCCTTGAACCAGGTTTCTGTCACTGCACAGATATCGATGTTCTCCATACTGAGGAGAGCTTTGAGTGCATGCATCTTGAGGTTAGGACTTCTGGTGTTTAGCAGCATTACCCTTAGTTTCTTGTTCCTTGTGCTGTCTATGGAGGTGGGTTTGACTTTTGAGCCTTGCCTAAAAAAGGCACTATGGGGGTGGCAAGAGCCTTTGCCAATATCCGAAAGCCCAGGGGTGACAGGTGCAAGCCATCCCTAGCAAAGCAACGTGGCTTGTCAAGCATGTCATCCCAGGCTGACAAACACTGGATCCCCTTTGAATGACACCAAAAGTTTAGCCAATTATTAAAATCGATCATTTTGTCTTTATACTGTGGCATCATTCTAGGTGAGGGTAAGATGCTGCTCAAGGTCAGGGTCATACCAGCCTGGGCTACATGATCAGAGAGCTCCTCTATGTCTCGTTTCATGTAGTCGAGGGAGGTACGTCTCAGGTCATTCACACCAGCATGTACAATGACTGAGTCATATTTGTATTTGCTTTGGAGTGACCTGAGTGCCTGCATTATGTGGCGGATCCTAGCGCCCGACAGGCAGCTCACTGTGACCTTCTCTTTATTCAGCCTGGTGAGCGGGACGTCAGTGTGTCTGACAATAGAGTCACCTATTACAAGAGTATCAGGTGTGTTATTCAGCCTTAAGGGCTGTGGCTGCTTGGCACACTGACTTTGTGGGCTATGTGTTGTACGTGTTTTGTTTTGGGGTAGCGTTTGCTTGGATGTCTGATTTGGAGGTCTCTGTTGCTTAGGTACATTTTTATTTAGAGCCTCCGAGTATGTTTTTGTGTTTTTATGTGTTTGGTTTGCTGTTGTGGTGGGACTATGTGATACTAGAATTGTGTTGTGTGAAGTTACCTTCTCCTCTTGACTGGTTACACCAGTTTTGAGATGAGAGAGCTCAGCCTCCAGTTTGGCTATATGGTTGCATCTCTCACATATATTTGAAGCTGTTTGGAGGAGGAGAGGGTTGTCCGTGTACATGAGACAGTTGTAACATTGCCTCAAAATTCCCAGATTCACCAGCTGGACTGGAGAGGAAACCATTGACTGACCTTTGGACATGCTAGAGTAATATAGGGAACTGAATTAAAATGGACAAATAGGGGACAAGGTAATCGTAGAGAGTATAAGAGTAAGTAGTGCTTATGGTTTATTGTAAGATTACTTATTTGGACCAGTGAGGGGCCTTAGAATGAGAATATGGTGGTCTGATGTAACTGTATGAGCTGAATAAATGGTTGCACTGGCTGTGCATGTGTGTGTGTGTGTGTGTGTGTGTGTGTGTGTGTGTGTGTGTGTGTGTGTGTGTGTGTGTGTGTGTGTGTGTGTGTGTGTGTGTGCTGACATTGAATACTTTTATAGCATGTTTGTGTGTGTGTGTGTGTGTGTGTGTGTGTGTGTGTGTGTGTGCTGACATTGAATACTTTTATAGCATGTTTTGGAAGTAAAATACTTCCTCCAACAACAATTACATATGCAACTTTGAAACATTATATATAAATATGTATATATTTGTGTGTGTGTGTGTGTGTGTGTGTGTGTGTGTGTGTGTGTGTGTGTGTGTGCGCACGCATTCAGTCAAGTAAAATGTCAACATGTGTGCTACATCAACAGTCCTAAGGGACAGGGGAATATTCCCTTTCCCTGGGGATTGTATAATTTCAGTGTTAGTATGTATAATTAGCAAGGGGTGTGGGGGGGGGGTGCACAAGGGCTTGGCACCTTGCAAAAAGCAATGTTATTATTATTTTTTTTAATTGAAAATTGCATCCAACAAGATTCCTTGTCAGCACGTGTGGTAATGTACAGATGTTCAGTCTGTCAACCTTTTTGGTCAGTGTTTTGGACTATTCAACTAATGTGAGTAGACCCTATATTTATATGTATATATACACACATATAAATATATATATATATATATATATATATATATATATATATATATATATATATATATATATCCATATATGTGCACACACACACACACACACACACACACACGCACACACACAGACACATGCACACATGGTTCCTCTAAATTTGGTCAAAATGGGCTGAAAAGATTGTTTAACATTGATATCGCTGATGGCAAGTTTTGTTGAGATAGATAAGTGGGGTTTGAAAGGGGTGAGTGTATTTGTTCATATGTTTGGGTGTAAGGATCATGGTTATGTAAGGGGATAGCTGTTATGTGTTTGTTTCTGAATGTGTGTATTTTAGCATTAGAGTTGGGCTTAGGAAAGGGGACAAACCTGATTAATTAGCTGCTCTGTCTGGGGAGCTTAGTAGTGATGTAGTAGAATGGTCATGCATGTGGCAGGTGACACTAGATAACCATTTAAACTACTGACTTCCTGTGGAGCACACTACCATTTAAACTACTGACTTCCTGTGGAGCACACTACCACTCGACAAACAGGTGGTGACGGAAAGGGGTTGTTAACATTTAAATCATATTAGAATGTGAAGGAGTTCTTACTCACATTTCTAAAGCCTGTGTGTCCTTGCTTTTGAAAATATGAAAACAATCTAATCCTAGCTAGTATGAGCACAAGAGACTGAAAGGTGGTTTGCATCTTGGTCGTATAGTAACTCATCAGCCACTCAAAGATTGTCCTATTCATTCTAAAATGACAGGACATGAATACCCTTAGACTTAGGAGGGTAGTTTTAAGGAACTAAAAATACATAGAATCTAATTTGAATGTTCAATCAAACATGATGGAGAAAAAAAAAACATACCACTCAGAAACAGAACTATTGCCAATGTAATTATGTATTTTCATTGCTGTCAGAGTATAACCACCGCACTCCAGGCACTGCAGAAGTTTTTCAGCTCATTATCCTAAACACTATTATGTTGGCCACATTCTTTAATTTATTATATTTTCTGAGCCAGTGTCTTGCTGTCTGGAAAACCTTGTCATACCAAAATCCTGCTTTCCATTCACTTTTGTATGCATCTATCACTTTTCCAATGGTGAATTTATATTTTCTGCTGCTCTTTGTGTGTGCACAAAGATAATTTGGGAATGACAATATGGTGCATATGAGCGGAGTACTGAGTACACAACATTATTCCCTAATAGAATAAATGATGTCGCAAACTTCAGCCTTTAAAATTGTGTCTGAAAAGGGTGAATAGACTAGCACATTTATCCTGTTACAAATTGTAAATAAATGATAAAACAGCTAGAAATAAACAGACTAATAAAAATTTAGCCATGGCTCACATCTGAAGGCAACACCATTGCTGATATATCCAGTTTTATAAGGCCAGTGCTGTGCAGTATTACAGTTCCACACATCTTAATGTATCTTCCTGTTTGATACAGATGCACTTGATAGCTAATGTTGTGTTAGATGAAATACTTTATGTTAAGACTGCTGTTATAGGTTACATGGAAATGACATATCCAGTAAAACATCAGTTGAGACCATTCAGAAATAGTGCAACTCACAACATTTGCCTATATAAAACATGCAGTAGAATACTAAATGTATTACAGACCAGTCAAACCAGTCTCATAAGATATCAAATAGCTATATGTCTGCATCTCTCTATTTGCCTTTGGATACCATATGAAATCTTTAGGATGGAGCACACAATATTAATCATCTCTTGCTTTTTTGAAGAAAACTAAATCAGTGAACAGCCTGGATTTGTATTGTTTGAACCAGGCATTTCATTAAAATATGAGCTTTATTTCTTTACACTTCTGCATTTTTCCCAAAAGCAATTTTATTTTATATGCATCATTTTTCACAATTAGGTAAGGCAGACAAGCACTGAAGCTTTAACAGTATTATCAAGGTATTGAAGCTAAAGACTTACCCCTGGGTGCAGTTAGGATGACAGGGGTGGCACTCATTACTGACATCAGCATATTTGAAAATGAAGCCAGTGGCTCCCTGCAAACCATCTGGGCACTTCTCTACACAGTTAGGTCCATCTTTGAAATGGGAACATTTTGTACAGTGGTCAGGACCCTGGAAAGAGAATATGAAAAAAAATTAAAATAAATCAGTAAAAATTTATGTCCCCAATATTTGCAAAATGCAGTCATGGTTAGCTAAAACAAGCAAGCATATTCTACCTTCATCATGCATTATTGTACCAGGAAAAATTGTGCCTCACTATTGATACATTATTGTACTACTGAGGCATATGTTATTCCAGTTTGTCTGAAGAAATTAGATGCATCCAAGCAATTGAGAGTCTTGCCTTTTTAATGTAATTCTGTGCATTTGCAAGAATAATTTAATTCTGTCATGGTAGGAAAGGACTTTGTCAGGCACTTTCATTTAGCACTAAATTTTGTCTCCCACATGAAAGAATAAATTACATACTGCTGAGGGGCCCTTAAAATGTTATAAAGCTGCAAAATTAATCTTAGTTTTATAAGTGTGGCTGTCATTTGTTTTGCTTAGTGGCTGCAATGAATTTCCTGAGCTTAAAGTCCTTTACAAAATGAAGTTCTTTCAAGCACATGTACAGCAGATAATGTGAGAAGGGTGTACACACGACCTAATTAATCAATTCACCCACATCAGTGAATGTCAAACCTTGCAGTCACATTGCATATTTAGTCAAACTGTTACTCAGAAACAACATAAATCATATCACAATGCTAAGCATGCTGTCAGTATTTATTTTTGTTTTGCACTGGTTGGAAAGTACTTGGTAGTTTCTTATATATCATCAGATTTCGTTTTTCATAGCAATTTTCAAACTCAGTAATAGGTAGACACACAAGTTTTCTTTTTCTAATGATTATATCACCCCAGATGGGACGTGAACCAACAATCCCTAGCTATCCATTTGGCCAATGAACAGGACCACTAGTCCATCTACCTACTTAACTGAATAAACTACCTGAGACTACACCAAGGTGTCTTTATTCATCTGACAGGAACGGTATCATAAAGAAAATCTACTAGATTTGCTAGCTCAAGTGATTTTATTTGGACAAATCCTTTGTACTCTTGTTTCTTGATAGTCACCCTCTGGGTTAGCGGTGGGATACCAGCCTTGACTCGAGCATTCTGGATTACCTCCATTTTCAGTTTAATTAATAGAGGATAGGCATGCATAGTGAGTGTCTTCCATATTTACTTATTTATTATCCATGCATTGTCTTAGATATTAATTAAAGGGCCTACACACCAAATCAGTTAAAGAAAACATAAGAAAATAAACAGCAGGATAAGAACTGACAGTTTCAACATGATAATCTAGTTAAATACTAAATTAATTAAAATCTACAGTAGCAAAGAACAAAATATGTATGTGACAATTTAAAGGACTTCTGGAAAAGGCCACGATATTGCATTCTTTTATTAAGGGAGGCAGCCGATCTCATAAGACCAGAGCAAGATTTGCAAAGGAAAGCATAGTGCAAAACTCTATGTTCAGTTTGATACACAACATGTTTGTAAATCATTTTCCTCATATCTTAAACACTAATTTTGGTTTTATATTCTAAAATATCCTGCTTGATATGTGTGATGTATGTTTCTGCTCTGCTCTGCTTTATGAAGGAACAGAGAAGGCAAATTCTGTTGTCTGCGATACTATCCTCCTCTCACACACCCCCACCCTCCTCCCTCCCCACACACACACACACACACACACACACACACACACACACACACACACACACACATACATACGGAGACAGACAACACAGCATGAGAAATTATGCCTGCAGCTGACTTGTAGAATGCCTCATTTTAATGTGACTGTTACAAACTCTCAGGTATTATAGACTCTGGATATGCATTTCATGCTCAATAAAAAACTCCCTCACTCTATAGACATATTCACAATCTTTGTGAGTTTTTACTCTGACTGGCTTCTAGAATAACTTGCAACTTCATATACCTAAGTAGCTAAGTAATAGCATACTTAAGCAATGTACCTCTATATATTATATTTCTCCTTTGTCCTAATCGTAAAATCCTCTACTCTTCTCCAACACTCTTGACTAATACAATTCCCAATGTCTCTATTGTCCTGATAAGAAAATGAGCCCAATAGTTTTTGTTGCTTTTTGCTCTTGATCTTTAATGCAGTTCTTGTAACATAAATATCTGTTTTGCTCTATACAACTCTCCATGCTCCCCATAAATAATATGATCTCTGTTAGGTTAAAGGACCCTTTACTTCTGATTCAAGTTGCAAACATTCAATGACTTTTTGGTATCACACTTTATCTCCAGTTTCCTCAAATTCTAACCCACACATAGCAGATGTCAGTTTCATCTCATTTCCTTTCAACAGTATATCAGTGTTGTATTAATTTTTAGGATTCAGATAGAAACCCAAACTGTATTACTTGCTTTTCAACCTCCTGTCCATTAATATTTGAGGTAGTGACAAACTGGCTCCCTGCAATGCATTATTCTTGAATTCCAAAACTATGAGATGACCGTCCTCATAGCTAATGCTTTAGGCCTCCTTTATGAGATGTTTATCTCTTTGGATAATTATCTGTTCTTGACCAATGAGCATATGTATAGTGTGAAGTAAGTTGTATATGTATGAATTTCACTCGTGTATATATCTTCTGAATTTCTGACTTTTGTATTATCGAACAATTTAAGACATGGCAAAAACAGGTACCCCATCTCGAGAATACTAATTTTAATGCACTAGTCATATATGTAGCTCTTATGCCTGTCAGTTTGATTATTTTCAGGCAGTAGAAATAATAATCTACACATATAACATATGTTTTGCTTAGAATGAAAGAAATCTATAGCTACGCAACTGCATGGGTATGTTGATAATGAGGAGGCTAGTATCGTTTCATTTGAAGTATTGTTACTATATGAATCACGTATGGCACGACTCTGTACTAATCGCTCCATTTTAATAAAAAATTCTGGTCACAATACTAATATTATGCTTTTTGCCTATTCCATAAGCTTTACTATTAGCAGATATGACTTGTGTATCATTCTCGGGTGATTAGAAATTATTTTTTTGTCCAGTTTAAATGTTAAAATCTGTACACAAATCATTTCTTTTTCAGAAGAAAAAAAGAAGATTGAATTTATTTCTGTAATAGTTATTTTTGCCCAGGCCATCTTCTTGCTGCAATTTCTTACCATCAGTATATTTCTACGTCAGCATAAGCACATCTATGGAATTATTTTAGTTTCTTAGTGTCAATGATTACTTTTGGCATTACCTAAAGAATCTCTTGATATGTTTTAGAAAACTTTCATACGTTTCATCATATCATCTATGCTTAGCTCCTTGCTTGGACTATATTTCAGTTTCAGACTAGCATTTTTGCAATCACATAGATAACGTATGCAAAGGCATTTTTACTAAGATTTGCAAGGGTTTTGGTCTGCGTGCACGTGGGCTTCTTTAGTACTGATATATTCACAAAATTTTGCACCTGAGATTCTTTAGTCTAGATATCCTCACACAATTCCACACTTTCATGTATTATTGTCAACAATTCACTTTCTGTATATCTCTCTTTTCTATTTAAAATCATCTTGACAAATAGACAATTGATATATTCTCTTGTTGGCTCACTAGTTTGATACCACTCTGACTGGCATCATCTTGCCCAACTGTCTAATTTATGTATTTTAATGTATGCGCTTCTGTAATTCAGTTCATCCATATTTAAAAACTCTTTCATTGCTCATACTCCTATTTAATGAATACCTTTTAATCTAGCAAATTTCTTAGAATGCATGTCAATTTCAAGCATACTCTGAACACAGTAAGACCCTCTGTCATTCCTATAATTATTTATATAATGTTTGATTGCCTTCTTGTTTTGACACTTGCAGAACTGTGAGGTTTTCTGTATTAGGTTTTAATTTTTCTTGTGTTAGACTACAACACACTGTCTCAGACTGATTAGCCTTATTTTACATTTATTCTTATTTATATTATTATTTATATTGTTTTAATCAATTTCAATAAATAGAAGGGTGCTTGGCGTGACATCTGGAAAGAGGAAGGAGGACAAGGAGACATGGTGGTGGAATGAAGCTGGCGAAGAAGAAGTGGGATTGTCAGAGAGATGAAGAAAGTAGACACGAGTATAAGGAGATGAGGTGCATGGCAAAGAAAGAGGTGGTGAAGGCTAAGGATAAGGCATATGAAGAGTTGTATAAAAGGTTGGACACTAAGGAGGGAGAAAAGGACCTGTACCAATTGGCTAGACAGATGGACTCAGCTAGTAAAGACATGCAGCAGGTAAGGGTGATAAAGGATAATGAGGGAAACATACTCACAAGTGAGGAGAGTGTGTTGAGCAGATGGAAAGAGTACTTTGAGGGGTTGATGAAGGAAGAGAATGAGAGGGAGAGAAGGTTGGATGATGTGGGGATAGTGAACCATGAAGTACAATGGATTAGCAAGGAGGAAGTAAGGATAGCTATGAAGAGGATGAAGAATGGAAAGGCTGTTGGTCCAGATGACATACCTGTGGAAGCATGGATGTGTTTAGTTGAAATGGCAGTGGAGTTTTTAACCAGATTGTTTAAGGAAATCTTGGAAAGTGAGAGGATGCCTGAGGAATGGAGTAACTACAGAGGGATTAAATTGATCAGTCAAAGCATGAAGTTATGGAAAAGAGTAGTGGAAGCTAGGTTAAGAAGGGAGGTGATGATTAGTGATAAGCAGTATGGTTTCATGCCAGGAAAGAGCACTACAGATGTGATGTTTGCTCTGAGAGTGTTGATGGAGAAATATAGATAAGGCCAGAAGGAGTTGCATTGTGTCTTTGTGGACTTAGAGAAAGCATATGACAGGGTGCCTAGAGAGGAGCTGTGGTATTGTATGACGAAGTCGGGAGTGACAGAGAAGTATGTGACAGTGGTACAGGATATGTAGGAGGGTAGTGTGACAGCAGTGAGGTCTGCAGTGGGATTGACAGATGCGTTTAAGGTGGAGGTGGGATTACATCAAGGATCAGGTCTGAGCCCTTTCTTATTTGCAATGGTGATGGACAGGTTGAGAGATGAGATCAGACAGGAGTCCCTGTGGACTATGATGTTTGCAGATGACATTTTGATCTGAAGTGAGAGTAGGGAAGAGGTGGGGGAGACCCTGGAGAGGTGGAGATATGCTCTAGAGAGAAGAGGAATGAAGGTCAGCAGGATTAAGACAGAATATATGTGTGTGAATGACAGGAAGGATAGAGGAATGGTGAGGATGCAGGGAGTAGGCGTGGCAAAGGTGGATAAGTTTAAATACTTGGGATCAACAGTTCAGAGTAATGGTGAGTGTAGAAGAGAGGTGAAGAAGAGAGTACAGGCAGGATGGATTGGGTGGAGAAGAGTGTCAGGAGTGATTTGTGACAGACGAGTACCAGTAAGAGTGAAAGGGAAGGTCTACAAGAGGGTAGTGAGACCAGCTATGTTATATGGGTTGGAGACAGTAGCATTGACAAAAAGGCAGGAGTCAGAGCTGGACATGGCAGAGTTAAAGATGTTAAGATTTGCAATGGGTGTGATGAGGGTGGACAGGATTAGGAATAAGTATATTACAGGGTCAGCCCAGGTTGGACAGTTTGGAGACAAAGTCAGAGAGGCAAGATAGCATTGGTTTGGACATGTGCTGAGGAGGGATGCAGAGTATATTGGGAAAAAGATGCTAAGGATGAAGCTGCCAGGTAACAGGAAAAGAGGAAGGCCTAAGATAAGGTTTATGGATGTGGTGAGAGAGGACATGCCGGTGGATGGTGTGACAGAGCAAGATGCAGAGGACAGGAAGAAATGGAAACAGTTGATCCTCTGTGGCGACCCCTAATGGGAGCAGCCAAAAGAAGTAGAAGAAGAAGAAGAATTGTTTTAATCAATTTAGGAGTTGTACCAGTTTTCTGTTTGGCCTTTTTACTTCTAGCTTGGCATCAATGCATCACTGATTATATTTACAAGATTGTACATGCCCTCAGTTTTCTATGCAAAAGGCCTTTGGAAAATATTAGGCACTGAAGAAATAGAAAACAAAAGTCTGTAAATACCTAATGGAGTATTAAATGCAATGAGCGGCAGTGTTTATTTATCCTTATCTTCTAGAATTCCTTATTTGCATTTGGTGTTTTACAATAGTAATAATTAAGTTCACCTGTTTGCTTCTCAGTCACACATAACCTTTCATGCCACACTGATTGCTGATCCATTCTACTCTAGAGCACTACTAGTATATTCCACAGGGCATGCATTATCACCAAGATTTTTCTGCATGGGAAATTCTCCCATTTTTCATAAGAATGCAGCATAGTCATGAAGGCATAGTAATATATTATGAATAATCATAGGACAATATTCTTTTTCTTTTCTATACTAGATAGAATTCATGAATAAATCAAACTGTAGAGCAGAAGCGTATATAACATGACATGGATTTGTCAAGCTTTCCATCATGTATAATACTATGAATAAATTATAAAACTTACTATAATATCATAACAGATACTAATAAAATACATTGCATCTAGAAGTAAAGGACATGAACTATAAATAAGCCTCTCAGTGCATATTCATCCTAAGTGCAGTAATTCAAACTTCCTTTCTTTGCCGTGTCCCTATACTCACCACATTAATTTATTCAGGTTTCCTTGCCACACTGTACTACAATATCCTGTCAATATCCATACTGATAAGTCAATAATTTGTACTGGTAATAATAACATTCTAAGTACAAGATGACAGTATATGCCATCCCAGTGTATATCAATCCTAAGATGAAAACAAATACAATTCTTCTTATGTATTGCAGTACCTTTACCCCACACATCCTTAAATAAATGCTAATTCCCCTTGTCTGTTGCAGTCTTGTTCTTAGAATCAACTAATCGGTTCAGAGTTCCAGCTCCCTGTTGCATTTTAATTACTGGCAAATCCAAAATGCTTTTGCTGCTGCTCTCATCAATGCAACACATCTCACAATCCATTCAAATTTAAAGAAGACTTCTATCTATTAAAGTACATCCTTCAGGTCATTCTGTTTACAAATGCATCATTCACTCTTCTCGCAGATGTATGCACAAGTTACAGCCTCAAGTACAATGTTGCAACCCACTACCACCATGCAGAGCAGGAGCAGACCCAAACAATAACTCATGATGACATAGTTAATGTCATGATAACATAGTTAATGCAGTACTTATGCTTTACTACTAGAGCAGTAACATTCAGTTTAAGTACTGCATGACCCCATGCTACTCTGATGGCACTGGTGCCCTAACACTCTTGGCCGGGTGAGATGGATGGAAACCTTATGTGCAGTGATTGGTTCCACAGGTCTGCATTTTAAGTTGCCCAGGCAGATTCACAAATCTGGAATCTATCTTCTACTTACAAGCAGGTGACAACTTCAAAACCTGTATGCTGCACAATAAACTGGATCAGTGGTTAAGGTTTCTGTCTCACAACTTCAAGATTCTGGGTTCAGTTAGGATTTCTGTTACTGTCATTGTTGGGTCTTCATGTTCCTGTTATGTTTGTGGATTTTTCTCTAGATGATATAATTTGTATATACATTTCAAAAACATACAGTATAGCTGGCTATGCTAGACTTTACATATGCATTATTTAGTATTTTATTTATGTTTTGGTCATGAGGATATCTGGACTGGCAAAGTTCATTTTCCACTGGAGAAAACAATATTGGTATACAATATATTAAGACAATAATGATACATTACCAATACATATTGCATTAATCACAAAAAGTGCTATAGTACATACATCAAAGAAAACATAGTTATGTGAACAGGAAGAACTTGCATTGTAAAACCCCTGCATTAATTAGCTTTAAAGGACTGAAATAAATGGTGCTGATGTACACATTTAACTTGTTTATTTAAGTTAGAAACTGCTTTTTGGTACCTTTTGTTAGATGATTAAATATAGGATATGCCCACTTGTTGTCATATTCTTCCTGGTCCCTCGCCAGTTTTCACGATTTGTGTTAATGTATATTCTTACAAATAGAGTCAACTTTTTTTCAAAAATGCTGTCATAATTTACTTTGCAAATGCTAAATAACAAATCTTTAATAATGATGTCATTTAAAAAGTTAATTTTCTTGTAACCATTTGTATATTCTTTTCTTCCTTGTACCTGATTAAGTCATAATTTAGGGACTGGTGGTATGATTGGCTAATCTAAATTGTCTTCAGTGCATAATGCACTGAAAAGTAACTGCTGATATTGCATTTTTACATTTGCAGTCAAAACTGAGTGCTGCAGTGTGTAGCGTATGTTACAAACTGCAGCAACAAGTAGCTGCTTTTTTAACTTAAAAAAGAATATATATGTATATATATATATATATATTTTTCTTTGCTTTCAAGATATGAGAAGGGCTTTTTTTTGGAAAAGTGCCAAACTGGGGACAGAATCAAATACAATGATAGCTATGTATAGACCTGCTTCTACTGACAGCAAATCTTCTGGAATCTTCCCCAGATGTCCTCTGTGAACCTATATGGGTTTTCTCTAGGTATTCTGATTTCTTCCTTCACTCCAAAGACTTGCTGTTAGGTGAAATGGTAATAGTTTAATTGACTATAGGTGTGCGTGTGGTGTGAGAGTGAATGCGTGTGGGTAATTTGATGTGCTGGCATCCCACCATGATGAGTTGTGTATCGTTTACCTGTTCTTTGCTGGTGTAGGTTCTAGCTCTCCCCACAACCATCATTAGGGTAAAGCAGTAATGCAGAATGGATGAATAAATTACGGCTCTCTTTGAAGGTTAGAAATATGAACTGATCTGCTTAGAAAAAGAGTGAAGTATGGCAGGTCTACAGCTAATGGGCTATGGGTTTACTGGCCTGAATGCAGATTCAGGTTTAGGTCATGAACGTTTAGAAGCCATAAATCTAAAACACTGAAATGCTCTTAATGTATTGAATCTCTACTACAAGTGGTTTAAGATATTATGCAGCGAATACTGTAGCCTGACTGGGTCCTTCTAGTCATTTTCATTATAATAAAGAGACACCAAGTTTGCTTACAGTTCTAAAAATGAACATACAAACTCTCAGAATATATGTGTGTGATATACACAAGACTATAACACAGATTCCAACAATGATTTCCTAGTGGGGGGATGCTAGACTTTCTGACATGACAATAACATTCTGAGCTGAACTGCCAGTTTCATCTTTAGTTTGGTTTGTCCCTCATCCTCAGAAATATTCCCACAGTCCTCTCATCAGATTCCTAGTTAAGAAGTAATTTAAATTCTGAAATTCTTACAGCTGCTGGGATTACAGAAATTTACATGACATGTTTTCGTATTCCACTATAGTCATTAAACCATAGAACCATATGTGACTTTAGTACAGCTAGAGCTGGATGTTTTAAAGCTCTGAGGACCTTTACGTTTTGGAAGAAACATATATTGTTCTACATCCATTTTTTCTGAGAGTTTGCATTTTCTTTTGTACCACAAATAAAGAATGAAATATATTTAGATATTTCTAACATCTAAATGGTATCTAAATCTATTAAATAATATCATGATTTTGGATAATTTGCAAACATGAGAAATCTGATCAAGCAAGCCTAAATAAATATATATTGTGTTAATGTGTGTGTGTGTGTGTGTGTGTGTGTGTGTGTGTGTGTGTGTGTGTGTGTGTGTGTGTGTGTGTGTGTGTGTGTGTGTGTGTGTATATCTATATCTATATATATACAGGCACCTGCCTCCGTTCAAAAAAACCTAGCAACCCCTGCTCCATATGATCTAGCAAACTCTTTCCCACCCCCTCCCTACCTTCCACTCCATTTACTTTTCTATACTTTCCTCCTTCCCCCTCCCCACATCTCCCCTCCCGCAAAAGAAGCAGAAGGCAGATTATTAAGCTCTCCATCTCTCTCCCTCTGCATATTTAGTTGCTTGTCTTACTGATGTTTACTACCTAACCCTTTCTCTTAACCCTTTTCAATAGGTCTACCTGCAGTCTACTTAAAATTTATTGGAGAAGTCTATCAATCTATACAAATTTCATAATAATTGTGTGTACCAGCAGCCTACTGAAAGGATTATAATTAGATAAACCAACTGCATTATCTATATCTCTGGATTTCTTGACTGCAAATGTTACTGCTGTAAATAAATACCAACTGTCTGTGTGTCAATAGCACCACCTGTAACTTATTGCAAGTTACACTGCCACATGTAAATGTAATTATCACTGTACTGTCATTTGTCTTTTTTTTTACTTTGTGGAGTTTCCTGACCCAGTCAGATGTTCCTGTCAAGAAATGTCAAATAAATAAATAAATATGTATCTATATTTATATATATATATATATATATATATATATATATATATATATATATATATATATATATATATATATACACATATATATATATATATATATATATATATATATATATATATATATATATATATATATATATATATATATATATATATATATATATATATATATATATATATATATACATACGGGTTTCCTTCAGTTCATTGAACGTACACTTCCCTGACACGCAGTTTACTGACACTTCAGATCACCGACATTTGCAAAGCCGACATTTCCCGCAAGGTAAGTAAACACCTGGCCATCCCAACGGAAGGAATTACCTGAAGAAAACTAAACCCACATCCCACTTATTAAATATACCAACTCTAAGAACACACTACCATAGGGGTAAGGGGCAAAACGTTGACTTTCCAGATGCCGGTGATCTGAAGTGTCGGTGAACTGTGTGTCGGGGAAGTGAACATTCGGTGAAATGAAGGTAACCCATATATATATATATATATATATATATATATATATATATATATATATATATATATATATATATATATATATATATATATATATATATATATATATATATATATATATATATATATACACACACATGTATAAAAAAACAATGTAACAAAACCAGGAATATGGTCACCAAGGCCAAACACTTAAATGTGTGGAACAGAAGAAACAAAAAAAGTACCAAGGCTGCCACAGATGGAACAGAAACAAACTTTATTATAACCAGATAAGCAATTTCAGGTGATAACTGCACCCTTCATCAGACCATTGTTTCAACTCAAACAGAAACACCATTTTAAAAATATAAAAGACCAGCCATAATGCTTAATCCATACACATCCACTAGGATCATTCATTCATAAAATACCAAGCATGTGCACCAATCAAAAGTTCTATGGAACATAACACCTTATGATGTATCCATTAACAGTGAGTACTTGAAGCAATCATAGGAATTTGTTGTGCCTCAGTGCATAATATCATTTAAAAGATTAAATGCCCAAGAATAAAACTAACTAAAAATGAAAACATCACTTCATCATGAGCTCATATAAAGTGCTTATGTGTCTAGCTATCTCAAGATGAGCACAAACTGTTGAAACATGACATTCAAGCTGTAAAAGCAAAACAGTCATAGTATCTTATGGTAAATCACTCATTTAGAAATAAAATATATTATCAGTAAAAATAAATTATGAGTAAACAATGAATAAGGGTCACTTGCAAAGTCCAAGAGTAACAACGTACTATAATATCATTCATCAAACAGTGAAGCAAAGCAGAAAAAACAACTATGAAGACTAAAGCATATCGCTCTAAGAATAACTAGGTCACAAAGGCAAAAACATATCATAACATCACAAAAAAACACTCGTAGTGTACATATACTTTTATGTTATCATGTAAAAAATAAAGGAAATCTATCATTGTAATCTTTTAAATTATCTTATGCACTCAGTTTATTTAGTGGGTGTGTATGGATTAAGCATTCTGATTGGCGTTTTAGATTTTTAAAATGGTATTTCTATTCCACGTTGGGAGTGTCCCTTCAGATGGTGCAGTGGTGCAGCGGTAGCATTGTCACCTCACAGCAAGAGGTTCTCTGGTTAATTCTTGGCTGGGGTGCCTTCTGTGTGGAGTCTGCATGTCCTCCATGCATTCATGTGGGTTTCCACCTGGTACTCTGGTTTCCTCATACGTTAGAAAGACATGCATCTGGAGCATTTCTCCCCGATCCTCCACAGAAAATTGGCTTTGTTCCAAGTCGGACTTTCCTAGTTAACAAATGTTAAATAAATAAATAATTTGCATTGTAACAATGATCTTATGAAGGGTGCAGTTATTGCCCAAAAGCGCTTATCTGTATATAATAAAGTTTTATTTCTGTTCCAGCTCTGGCTGCCTTGGTACTTTTTTGTTTCTTCTCTATATGTGCATGTATGTATATCTGGGTCTACTTTACTTACCCGAATGGGCACATCACCGACTTTCACTTCGCCAAGATGAAAGGACCAACAAACCAGAAGACCGACATCTGGAACACTGACTTTTCACTTGATTTAAGTAGCCACTTGGCCTTCCTGTTGAACTTTGCCCCTTACCCCCACAGTAGTGTGATCTCGGAGTTGGTAAATTTAGTTAGGGGGCTGTGGGGGAGTGAAGGCCCCCACATAGGGAGGTGTGGGGGGCAAAGCCCCCCCACATGGGTGGGTTTAATTTTGTTCGGTTGGGATAGCCAAGTCGTTACTTACCTTGAGTGGAAAGTCAGTGTTCTGGATGTCGGTCTTCTGGTTTGTCAGTCCTTTTTTCTCAGTGAAGTGCAAGTTGGTGATGTGGGCCATTTGGATAAAGTAGACCCTTACATATATATATATATATATATATATATATATATATATAAAATATATATATATATATATATATATATATATATATATATATATATATATATATATATATATATGAATAGTGGTGTAAACCTAGACTCCAGATGATTACCACTGTTGAAGTGATACTCTGACCCCATGTGTAAAAAAATGGGAAAAAAGGGGTGGGGATATAAATGTAGGATACATATACACACACACACACACACACACACACACACACACACACACACACACACACACACACACACACACACACACACACATAGACATGTATGTACATATATACATAAATATAGAAATATGTGTCTGGGTAATATAAATATATATATATATATATATATATATATAGAGAGAGAGAGAGAGAGAGAATTTTTTAAGTACACTAGTATCTAGAGTTACACAAAACATAATTTCACAGGTCCTTATTAATCATGCAGCCCAGGAGGCCATTGAGGAGCTTAGTCTAAATTCTAGATTGTCTCAAAGCACTGTCTGATTAAAAGAATTTCCTCAAGGTCATACAGTTGGCATATGAAGGCTGAAGAAATCAAACCCTATATCACAGGATTGACTCATTAGCTCACAGCCTCAGTCTTCTGAACAAGCTGCCTGACAGAACTACATGTGGACCAACAGTAAACACTTCTCATTATGCCAAAGCAGCAACCACTGCATATTCATCTGCACTGCAGAACCAGCAGCTGAAGGCAGTAAAAAAGAAATTCACAGTAAAGATAACATTCATCACAGCAGTAGACTTTGCCACAATCAAACTTTCTCAAATAAAACTCAAAGACTTATAGACTACATATTTGTTTTGGAGTATCTTTCGTGTCAACATCCGCAGATCCTCATAGAAAGGGCTTACATTCTCAGACAGAGGTCCAGTGATTCCATTTACAAATTATATCCACAGGAAGGAGGTGTTCCCTGTCCTAATATTTTCTCTTCATGTTCTACTGTATTTCTTTTTCAGGAAGACATCCAGGTTTCTTCACCAAGACTCCATCATCAGTTCTTCTTTATTGAAAGTACATCCTTATTCCAGGCAATATACCCCCCTCAATGAAACATCAACTTATGTGAATACATCATGTCAGAAAATCCTCAATTTATATATCATAAGTTAGGTGTCAATAACTTACTGGGGTTACTGGCTAATACTTCTTCACAGCCATGCTGACCCCACCATTTAGTGTTAGGATTAGGACCACTCTTTCCTCACTCCTACCCTAAACTTTACATTCATAATAACCTTCTCATTACACTGTAACTACACAAGACACACTTGGGCACACAAACATTCACATACACACATAATACCATATCTGTCCCCCAGCCTCATCCTGACCCTAGCCCTAATATATACAAACTCACACACAAGCATGCAACACCTATCCTTCATGCATCCCCGACCCTAACCCTAACTTACTTACACACGCACAAACTCTGTCACCCCTCCATCCCTACTTACCTGTCTCAATGTTACAAACCATCAACATTTCCACCACTCAGCTATCCGTACCATCAACATTAAACCACACCACTGCGTTTGTTGAACAAGTTGCATTTGACAAAATGCAGGGCACCCATACAGATATACACATCACCTATATATAGATCTACTTCAAAATCACGGGCATATGATTGATGGTCATTTATGTGAGATGAAAATAGCGAAAATAAAAAACACGAACAGCAAAATTTTCCTATGGTAAGTAAACACTTGGCCATACGTAAATGAAAGTCACACCAAAGTAAGTAAAACCTACTTAGGTGGGAAGGGCTATGCCCCCCATCCCCCCTAACTATATATACCAACTCCAGGATCACACTACAGTGGAGAAAAGGGCATGTAGGGCAAGTGTTTACTTAACTTGGGAAAATGTTGCTTTCAGGAATGACAAGTTTCACTATTTCTGTCTCACATAAATGAACATCAATCATATGGGCATTGGGATTTAGAAGTAGACCCATATATATATATATATATATATATATATATATATATATATATATATATATATATATATATATATATATATATATATATATATATATATATATATATATATATATATATATATATATATATATAGATATATACATATATATATATATATATATATATATATATATATATATATTTATATATATACGCACACACACACATACACATATATATATATATATATATATATATATATATATATATACATACATATATACATATATATATATATATATATATACATATATATATATATATATATATATATATATATATATATATATATATATATATATATATATATATATATATATGGTTCCCTATCAGAAGCCTGAAACACTATAAGCTTGAAAATCAAAATCCTGAAACCAAAAGCCTGAAAATTCAAAATCCGGAAAACCCAAAATCCTGAAACTCAAAATTCTGAAAACACAAAATGGACATACTGACGTCATTGTGGCTTTGCTATTGTTAGCCCTGTGGTGTTAGGTCATGCGTTGGGTTCAGGTGAGTGTGCGGTTGGTTTTATGTTAGGGTTACGGTTTAAGTGAGTTAGGGTTAGGGCACAGGTTAGGCATGTATGCAGTAGTGACAAATATTGGGGTTAGGCGGTTTAAGTGAGTTAGGGTTAGGGCGCGGGTCAGGTGAGTGTGCGATATTGACGGACCTTAGGGTTAGGGTTAGGGTCAGGGTCAGTTGGTAGATATTAGTGTCTTTATAGTGACATATTAGCATTATTTGTGTTTTCAGGATTTTGAGTTTCAGGATTTTGGGTTTTCGGGATTTTGAATTTTCAGGCTTTTGGTTTCAGGATTTTGATTTTCAAGCTTATAGTGTTTCAGGCTTCTGATACTGAACCATATATATATATATATATATATATATATATATATATATATATATATATATAAAATTATACATTATATTATATTTAATTGTAGTCTATATTTAGGTAAGGCCTAGTGTTTACAGAATTTAAACATTTATTTCTACTATCACTCTATTTAAATTAGAAGACAACTCAGAAATTGATGAAATGCAGAAAAAGTAGCCAGAAGAAACACTGTCCATCTTACCGGTCCAAAGCATGTCAATACATTGTCTTCCATCTTTTCACACTGAGGATCACATTCGATACAGAAAGAACCATTGGCAAATTCTCGGAATTCCCTAAATTAAAACGTAAAATAAAAATCAAGGAAAAAGAAACAAAATTGTCAAAATACTTCAGCGCACCAAATTTAATGAAAAAAAAAGAAAGAAACAGTAAAGCTTTATCGTAAAAGACATTTTCGATGTATTTCTTGTCTTATTCTTGGAGTTCTTTATTTTGGCTAATGTACCAATTTGATGACTTGGTTTTAGTTTTTAGTTAATCTACCCATGTAAATTGCCACTGATAATGTGGCACATCAAAGCTGCATTTTTCACATTTCACTGCTGTTTTCACTAATCACTGAACATGATTCAGGCAGTGGATGACTATAAAATTTAGAACAATTTCCTCCTATAGTCTTCCAAAGTCATAATTCCAAACAAGTCCTTTCACTGGATTCTCAAAAACATAACCTTACATTTTTTTGCAGAAACTCCTTACTACCTTTTATCTATCTGCTATGTAGGCTGCACCAGGATGTTACATGTTATTGTATAGCATCACACTGATCTTTACTCGCCACTCATTTCATGACATGACATACAACTATAGTAAACATAGGCTTTAATCACTAAAACAACTTCAAATGAATTTTTGCTCAAAAGAAGGAATGAATGTCCATTCAAAGGCTTTTATAAAGCTACCACTTTTGTGGGCAATAAGATAGTCTGACCCAAACTATCTATGTGCTTAAGTCATATCTGACATGGACTATGGAGATTTAGTGGGCATTTTCAACTTAGTAAGGCTTCTTTCCCATTTACGTACCACAGCATAGCAGGAAAATATAATATTTTAGGGGCAGGAGAGAAGTTTATTAAGATAATGATCCTACCTGAGACTATAACACACAGACTAGCAGAAAGAAGTGATGTGAGCCAAAAGTAGCACTTTATTTTATTTTTTTGCACTCTGTCCATTTATCTCTGATGTTTGCCCAAGTTAACTTTTGGATTTTGTATTCCTCCATCCATTCTTATTATCCACCAAGAGGTCCAGTGAAATTCTGATGTAATGCAGCAGATGGTTCTTTCTGTCCAGGAAGAGAGAGTGACCTTGCAATCCCTTTTCCCTAACAATGATGGACTCCTTCCATATTATCTTTCCAGGCATGGATATGCCAGAATCCTACATAATGGGTGCTTCCTCTCCAGGGAGAGAATGACCGTGCAGTATTCTAACACTAGAGACTGCCACTACTCCCTTTTTAACAAAGCTGAGAGCCGGTGAGCATGTATGATATGTGTGGCAGGGTCAGATACTTTTTTTATAATGCAGTGACAGGAAATCCTATACCTGTTTATCACAGGTGATGTCAAAGGCCACAACAACCTTGGTAACAGTTTAAGTCTCTCAGCCAACATGAGAATAGTGGACTGTCAGCAACTAGAAAAAGTAGCCCTTTCCTGAGATGGGCAAGCTGATGAATATGCATGCCAATCATCACACCCGTGACCTGCTCATCCATCGTCAGATCTGCTGATCAAAGTCAGGCAACCTAGGTCATTCCCAGGGTTTCATCCCTGTACGCCCCAAAGAGTGGTAATATTCGCACCTCTAAAACCCATGTCTCATCTCAGTGATGTTCAGCTGTTTTGTGACTGACAAACACAGTCTCTGTAACATACAGAAGGGATTCTGCAGGCACTCAGTTTAATATAATAAATGTAAACAATCATGACGGTTAGACAAAGGACTGCTATAAGACTAGAAGACAGTACTGGTAAGAGTTATTTTATTTTCAACATGCAGCAATAAAGGTCCATGTACTTACTCTGGAGTGTGAAAATTCTGTATTGGAAGAAGGAAACTAGGCAGGATGGTAGAGTATTAAAAGTAATAACATTTATGACTGGTATTACCGTTCCTTCATTGAAGGTTGTGCGTTAGGCTCGGCAAGCCAGTACATAAAAATCTACTGCCAATCATTAGCGGACGGGAGTTCCGCTGTGGCGACCCCTAACCGGGAAAAGCCGAAAGACACAATTACAATTAATTGGGAAACTAATCCCTTGTGCCGATGCAAGTGATTCATGACAAAAGGTAGCAGAATGCTGTGTTGTAACTGTACAGATAAGGATGTTATACTGTTCAGGTCAGCAGACTATATCACAAGAAGGGAATTAGCATGGAGGGCAATATGATAAGGTTTCTCATGAAGATAGCAAGAAAGTTGAAGGACTTTGAGTAATAAAAAAAAAAAATCATAAGACCAATATTCCCATGTGAATAGAACTATAGCCTAAGATGATACAAAAGAGATGAAGCCTTAATGGAATAGGGCTTGAAAGGATGTGCCTAGGAGACCAAGAGGTTACATAGTGCAGACCAAGTCCATCAGGTTTACTAATGATAAGAAGCAGTACATTCTTACAGAGCAGCTGAAGGGGGAACTTATTGTTGGTTGGACTGCTAAGGGAGGTGCCAGTACATGTTCAACAGTGGAATATAATAGGAGAGGGTATATGGGTAAGAGAAGGACAGCTGCCCAGGCACTACAGCGGAATGTTAATCAGGCAGTGTGGTAGTCTTTCTTCATTTATAGCTGAGTATGCTCTTAAAAAGGTATCATCTGTATTGAAAGTTCCCATTTTTGTGGTGAGTCATACTGTAAACATGAATGTGTACATCTGGCTATTTACTGCCTAGGCAGTAGCGAGAGAGTAATGGTTTGACAAATTCACTGACCTTTGCTAGGAAGCAAAATCTTCATAGAAAGAGCATTCATTTTTGTTTATTTCAGAGAAATACATTTATTCAGATAGCAGCAGCACTTATGAAATCATCTACAGCAGGCTCATTTTAATAGCCATGTTCAGTGCATACTGCTCTTGGGCATGTATGAGGTGTCAAGCAATTAGTCCTCAAAAGGAGCTGCTCTTTTAAGTTGCACTGCATGAGAATTAAGGGTATGAGCAAAGCACGTGGCATTGGATTAGAAGCACACTTTTAAAAATATCAGTTGGATACATCATTTTTAATTAAAATGCATTGTCTCTCAGGACCACAAATTAATTAAAATAAATTACTATTTATCACCTTATTGATGAATTATAAGCTGTTCTACAATATTTATGAAACATTAACTTGAAAAAAATGTCTCATTTTATTTTTTTTTTGTGTTTATCTCTAATTAAACATGAAGCAGCATTTGAAACATTTATGTCAACACAGATATTCACACAATCTACACAAAATAGGCAGTAATTCACAAAGAGAATGTACAAGGTACCCCCATCACAATGAAGAAAGGATGGTAGACATTGCTGTTTAGTAAAGTGACTCATACTGTAGTCTGCATTTTGAACTGATGGAGACATACAGGACTGTGAACCATGAATGCAAGGGGGAAATAGCAAAACATTTCCTGCAATTTGATAGTATTATTTTCGAAGGTGGGCTTTTACGATGGTTTCCACGTTTAGTGTTTGGCATTCGATGATTGGCCATTTGCTGAGGTTTTAATCTGATGCCCAAAAATCGACCTGAACCAGCTACGCTTATGCAAAGCTTCGACTTTGTGAATTGTGAATTATAAAATTCATTTTAAGACTTGGGCTTTCTTGAGTAGCATTGCTGTTTAAAGAGAATTGTGGTGAACACCTTTGTTGTTAATACATTATTAAAAGTAAGTACAGTTATTTCTTCAGATTCAGGTAATTGTTTAAAGTGTACATTTAGAACTACATTTTTGTTTGAGAAGTCTCCATATTAGCCACTAAAGGCATAGAGGACATAAAGGTGCAACATTTCAAGGCCATCTGTAGTGCTGAAAATTTAAAGCTGACCATTTCAAACTGTCTAATGCATGGGTACAACTATGAATAACAAATAAATTGTTCTCTATAGGGTCACTGCTGAGCATGCCATGAAGGGCACAGTTGTTCAAGCAGACACATTGTGGTGTGTTGTGGTATGGCATGATACAATATATTAAGGTACACTATGGCGCAGTAAAGTAAACTACAGATCCCCAATGACCTTATTTAAGCATAACTTAGACAACTGGATGGGAGAAGGTAGATTTACCCCAGGGTTGACACCTATGTCACCATTCAGGATTCTGTACCGCTCCCATATGTATGTAGATATATATATATATATATATATATATATATATATATATATATATATAGTGTAAATGTTTGTATGTGTATATCTGTGTGTGTATGTATATATGTGTATGCATGTGTATGCATATATATGTATGTATACTCTTACATGTATATTTGCTTGAATGTATATATGGAAAACGTAAACATTTATATACTCTTATTCAGTTGTGAAATATCTTGCAATGCTCTACCAGGTTCTTATCTACTCCCATTGTATATTCTGTACACTTGTATTTTCAAGCAAAAGAGGGAATATCCTCTTATTGTATAGCAATGGCTGTAAAGTCTACAGTCTGTATGCTACTACTCTGTAATGTACTTTTGTAAATGTTTCTTCTCTCTGTAAACTTATGGAGTTTTTCTCTGACGGACTCTGCTTAAAATGGACATTTGTTGTCCAGTTGGATTATCCTGGCAAACAAATGTTAAATAAATAATTAATGAATTCTAGTGGGTAACACTGAAGGAAGGAAGGTTGCTCAAGCCAACAAGAGGGTTAATGGATGTTAGCAGGAGATGACAAAAAGTATAAGGGACATCACTTATTTGTAGGAATGCCAAAGGATGGGCTGTTCACACAAGTTGCATTGCTTGATAGGCTGGGCATTTAGGCAAAGCTGGCCTTACTGTACTGGGGAATTAACCAGGTAATTATTTTCTTACTGTGTCCCCTTTATTTGCCTCAGTAGTTAAACCACTGAAAAAAGTTTCTGATATGAAAAGAGTTCAAGGAAAGGAGAATATGCTTTTGGACCTATCTGATAAAGAAAAACAAAATGGAGTCAAGCTCTCTGAATTTGCTGAGATACCAGATGCACATTTTCTCACTATACCAGTGGGTCTGGTTTGTAAAAAAAAATTAAAAAAAGGAGAGACAGAGAAAGTGAGATAGTGACAAGTAAGCTTTAGCTGGTTAATTGTTTATTAGTTCCTGAATGAGGCACAGTAAACAGCTATTTCCTATAGAGATCCACCGATATTTAGAATACAGATATAACATAAACATAACAACCATATGAAATCAATGTAATGTGAATGAGAAAAACAAATCAGGTGGAACATAATGTCTATTCATGTACATAATCAAGATGCCTCAGCAAAACACCTTCTCAGAGTTTTATAATGACCACAGAGCTACACAGCTACACAACACACACACACACACACACACACACACACACACACACACACACACACACACACACACACACACACACACACACACACACACACACACACACACACACACACACACCTTCAAATAATATTTACTAGATATTTCTTCACAATTTGCAAATTTCTTTCCCACGAATAAATAAAACTACTTAACTAACCCATTAAATTCACTTACAAATTTCCATTCCATTTATATTAAACTAATCCATATAAATCAACATTTAAGTCCCGTAGCAACAAAGTTCTATATCTTAAAATATACACTGCTTCTTGTTTAGTAAAAATAGATAAACATCTACACCATCACTACTTTTCAGCAACATAAAATCTACAAAATTCACGTGATTTATTTTACCTTCATGAAATTCATTAATATCGGACGCTTCCACACAATGACCAAACACTTATAGCTCCCCTCTGATACTCTTAAATCTTAGTTCAATTTTATCAATACATCCATGGCTTAACATGAATCCACAACTAATGGCAGACAGCAGATTGGCAGTATTGCAAAACTTCCAAGCAAAACCCAGATATATTCCATTCATTTCCTTCCAGAAGGAAACTATACGTAGTAAGATTGTACTTCTTAAGATATTCAAAATTGTAACCTGTTTGAAGTAAATAACTGATATAAATTAATAGCTTTTGTAACAGAATAAAAACATTTGTAGATAAAATAACAACCAGCTGTGACATAGATTTGAAAATGTGTCAGCTTTACAGAATAATTTGACTTTTTCAGAAACCCTACTCTAAGGGGAAACAGTGAGTGCCTGGACAGCTTTCGTTTTTATGACCCACCAAGACATTTCCTTCTTTTCTAACTCTTCTTCCACAATAAACTCTTGATAGAGTCACTATTAACGACTGATTGACATAAGCTCCCGAATACAACTTTCAGACACATCCATATTTACTTACTTACTGATAATTTAGCCCCCTCTGGTCATCTGCTTCTTTGCTGTCAAGAACTTCAAGAATAATAATGTTTTAATTGAATGCCCTGGATGCATTCTGTCGGCTGACAAAAAATGTACGTGCCACAATTTCCACCGTAGTACATACACTGAACACCATACTTCCTTTCTCTCCTATCATAACGTTTAAAACATAAAAGATTAGTATTCTTATCGATTATAAAGGATAAATCTTCATCATTCGGTAAAGAGACAGAAAGCTCTTACACATTTTCTGTGTTACAGTTACAGATAAAAAGAAGGTCATCAATGCAGCAACCATAATAAACTGCAGTCTGGAAATCTGGTGAAGCATAGACATACTTTTCAAAGTTCCCTATAAATATAGAGTTACGTAATTAGGTGTGAGTTGCACTGACATTATTATCGCCATCTGCAGCAAATAAACCTTCTTGTCAAGTTCAAAGTAATTATAGTTTAAACGAAAATTATAACAGATTCAAAGCAAACCTAATCAGAGGACTTTACTCCAGAAATTGCCCACCTTCAATAATGTTTAAGGGGTAAATAATATATGCAGATAGAGGGGCTTGATGTCTGCTGATGTCATTTTAACCAAATAATGGAAAGACTGCTTTGGGACAAATGCTGTTTATTCTAGTATGTGTTTTTTGAACATATAACATATTGCATCAACATTACATATACAAATATGCATGTTCTTTAAGTGATAACATTACAAGGAAGCACTTTCATGCATCTAGGGGGATTTAAATCTTCGTGTACTACAGGAATGGCAAAAAATAAGGATCTTCTGGGTTTTTTATCTATAATCTTTCATTCAACTTGTGAATTCAGGAAGCTCAATTTCCTGTTATGTTGCAAAAGACCATATTCTGCTGTAAGTGAATGGGACATTAATATAAAGAGAACTTCATGATAATTTGGTACATATATGGATATGTAGTGCTCAATTTTAAATTAATATACTGTCCCATATTCTGCCTCATGTACAGTTGAATTGTTGCTTCACTGACTCAAACTGCTGTATAAACTGCTGATGTTCCAGTGTTAAGTTAGATGCACAAATTTATGTGTCCATGAAAATGCCTTAGCTGTTCTAAGAAAAATAGGGTACAAAGGGCTGCCTCTTTGGAAACAAATGCACTCAAGGTGACCAACTTGATACCCAAGGGGTTTACTAGCACCTCCAGGGATGCCATTGTTGCAATGCACACATTACTTTTAGAGCTACAGTAGAGCATAGTGTTCTCTTATGAAGGATCTTAAGCAGACAAAAAATTCATTTGGAGAATATTCAATGGTTCCTCATGAAGATGATGGAAGGGCTCAGACAAAATAAAAAAAAAAATGACATGACTACATCTTGAGGCGGGAATTATGCTTGGACAATGATAGACGCTATCCATTTTTTAAATTTTGTCTGAAAAGTATTGATTTGATGGACAATATGCATACAATAGCAATAAACATTAACACACTTGTAACAGCTGAAAATGCAAATGCAACAGAAAATTCTGATCAGGTTACTGATCATAACCAGCTTGCTGTATGTTTGAGAAATGGATGACAAGAAACATACCTTAAAAGCAGAGCAAATAAAGCTCATGAAGTAAATCTTAGCTCATAACAAATGTGTTCTGGTACACTACTCGTTATAGGGAAAATACTGTAGGAGTTCAAAGTGGTTAAAACTTTGCAAGGTGTTAACTTACTGTTGCATAATAAATAACATAGTGGTCAGAAGCAGAGTGCACTAGTTGAGGGATAACTGCTTTCGAAGCTGTTAGTTGTCTCACTTTGCCTTTGTGTGTGGCAGCACAGATTTCAGAAGCTATTGTTTTCATTTCCGTTTGCGGTTGCATGATGAATCTGTGTCTCCTGTATGGTGATACTGCTACATAACGAGTCTGAAAGGTGTATCACATAAAGGATTATGACTGTGTCTCCAAATCATAACCAACTTATCATATGTTTGAGACATGGTTGCCTAGAAAATGACCTTGAGATCAATGCTTGAGAGATGAATATTGGCATCATTGTCAAAACCACATAGAGCCTTCATTTTAACTTGAATCCCATTCTTTTTCATTGCTGCCAAAATGCCAATTTGTGCAGATTTACATATGTTTTTTACTTGCTGTACGTTTGATTAATTCCCTAATTAGCTTCCACTCTTCTAGGCAGAATAATGCAAATGGCATTGCCAGTCTACCTTTACTGCTGTTATTAACATTTCGGATCCATTAATAACACACTAGATCTGTTTACCTGTATCTTTCCTTTCTGCTTCTATTATATTTTCACATAATTTAGAACTTTCTCTTACTGGGTGTGAAATCTTGCTCCCACTGTTTTTTCACAGTAAAAGACAAAAACTGTGTGTGTCTGTATGTATACATGTTCTTTCTAGCTTTGTGACGTATGCTTTTTCAGAAATCACTTTTGCATGTTTATTTGTATGCGTTCTGCAAATTGTCTGAAGGGAGCTATTGTACTGATGTGTTTTTCAGTTTGTTTTTCCACAATGCAGTTTTTGCCCCCACAATAGTACCACAATATAAAATGTAGGCTACTTGCTGTGAAGTAGATTACTTTATAAGCTCTCCAAACCCAGAGGAGTGACTGGTTTTCCCCAGGACCAACGAGTAAAAATAAGAGGAAAAGCCTCTTTGTTCGAAGTACTCTACTGTTGTATTCAAAACCAAACATTGTATCTGATGAAGTATACAGTTGAAAGATCTCATTACTTTGAATGCACTGGACAACTTAAAGCTCAAAGAAGCATTGCTTCATGTTTTCATTGCTTGATTTTGTGTGTACATTCTACGCTGGTTAGTTGTCTGTTTCTTTGAGCTCGGCACTTGTTCAGAACTCTTTGTAAGCACTAAATAAGTTACAAATTACTTACAGCACTCCACTTTCCTCACTTGTCTAAATGAAAACAGTTTTTAGTACTTAGACATACTGGATAGGTGCTTATTTATTAAGGATCAACTCCCGGTATTTTATCTTGTCTACCTGATGAATATGAGCATCTTGGGGCAATGCAGCAATTGCCTCATGTACACAGACAACCCTCTCCTCCTCCTAACACCCAACAATACAACCTGTGAGAGTAGCACTTGTATAGGCAAACTGGAAGTAAAGCTCTCTTCACCCAAGAGGGAACTTCTTGCTGTGAGGTGACTATGCTATCTGCAACTTGTTTCAATAGCCTTTACCTTCCTCATTTCTGAGGCTGGATATGTTGTCAAGTATTACAGTAGAGTCTATTATTCAGATGTCAGTTATCCAAAGTTTTTGGGTAGGAAAATCATAGTCTGAATATGTAAACATTAAACGTATTCACTTGTTTTTTTGTTTTTTTTGTTTTTGAGCTTGTAGCACACTCTTGTGTGAAGATTTGGTTTCCCCTGCACCCTAGTGGCAGGAGTGTGCAGTTAGAACTTGTCTGTTCAAAGACTGCTGGAACGGGCTCCGTTTTTAACTTTTTATTGGTTAATTTGTTTAAATCAGTTTGCTCATTTGCTACTGTTTGTTTAAAAAAAAAAAAAAAAAAAACTATGCATCACCGCTTAGCTAGGGTTCAACTATTCCTGTTGCCGTAAAGTCTGCTTCTCAAATTTTCCCTTACAACTAGCCAGTTTTTTTGGTTGGTGTTTCGTGGTTAGCCAGTTTAGTTTTAGCACTCAAATCTGTTTCTTTGAGCTCGGCACTTGTTCAGAACTCATTGTAAGCACTAAATAAGTTACAAATTACTTACAGCACTCCACTTTCCTCACTTGTCTAAATGAAAACAGTTTTTAGTACTTAGACGTACTGGATAGGTGCTTATTTATTAAGGATCAGCTCCCGGTATTTTATCTTGTCTACCTGATGAATCTGAGCATCTTGGGGCAATGCAGCAATTGCCTCATGTACACAGACAACCCTCTCCTCCTCCTAACACCCAACAATACAACCTGTGAGAGTAGCACTTGTATAGCCAAACTGGAAGCAAAGCTCTCTTCACCCAAGACTGGACTAGACAGTCAAGAGGAGAAAAACACTTGCACCACACATCACATAGTCCCTCAAAACCTGCACCACCAAAACAGACGCAGGCTCTCAAGAATCGGCTTAAGCAACAGAGACCTCCAAAGCAGAAATGCATGCAACCTCCACCCCCCCCAACACAATGCAAATGACAGTCCACAAACTCAGTGTGCCACTTAACCACAGCCCATAAGTCATAACGTACCAAACACTCTAGTCATAGGTGACTCTGTAGTCAGGCACACTAATGTTCCACTCACCAGGCTAAACAAGGAGAAAGTTCCTGTCAGCTGCCTGTCAGGTGCCAGGAACCACCACATAACGCACGCACTCAGGTCACTCCTCAAGTACAAATATGACACTGTCATTGTCCATGTTGGTGTGAATGACCTGAGACGTACCTCCCTGGACTACATGAAAAGAGACATGGAGCTCTCTGATCTTGTAGCCCAGGCAGGTATGACCCTAGCCCTGAGTAACATCCTGCCATCGCCCAGAATGATACCACAGTACAAGGACAAAATGATTGACTTCAGCAATTGGCTAAGTTTCTGGTGTCATTCTAAGGGGATCCAGTATCTGTCTACCTGGGATGACATGATCGATTTTTAGGCAAGGTTCAAATGACAAATTCACCACCGTAACAGGTGCAAGCAAAATCTGAATGTAATGCTACTCATTGCTAAAAGTCTAAACTTCAAAATGCATTCACTCGAGGCACTCATTAAAATGGAGAATATAGACATCTGTGCAGTGACAGAGACCTGCTTCAAGGCTCCAGAGAGCACCCCTGCATTACCAGGCTATAATTCATACCACACCTTTCGGCCACCTAACCTGAACCGAAACACTAAAGGTGGAGGTGTGTCCATATTTATTAAGGATATCCACACCTCCAGGCTAGTTGCTCAGCATAATGCATCTGAGGTTATCCAAGTGCAACTAACTCTGGACAAGATTGCAATCCAAATTGTAACTTTGCTACAGATCCCCCACCATGAATCAGGATTCCCACTCCTCATTTCTTGATACCCTGGAAAATATTAGGGTACAACCCAACAACCTAATAATGGGCAATTTTCAACTACCTCACCATTAACTGGGAAAACTACGTGTGTACCAACTTTTTTTGCTCAACGTTTTCTGAAATTCATAAATTCCAATGCCTTGGATCAACTTATCCACACCCCCACCAGGGGCAGCAGTATCCTAGACCTGGTCATTACCAACATGGGCGTTTAGTGTTCCACACCAGAGGTCAATTCCTCGTTGGTCAGATCCGACCACAAGCTAATCAGCCTAGACATCCCCATCCTGCCCCCACCCCTTCTTAGGGAAACCGCCATAAACAATTTCTCCAAAGGCCACTTCACACTTAAGACTGAAGTGGCAATCTTCACGACACCCATACAGACGGACAGTAGAGGTACGACTGCTAAATCCTACACAAATGCACTTTATAAGCACTTACATGAGTGCATGGATCATGCTATCCCTAACAGAACCAAGATGCTATCCTCCAAAAAAAAAAAAAAGCCAGTCTGGTGGCCCCCTGCCATAAACTCTACAACAGAAGAAAGAAACTGTTGCAAAAAAAAGTAAAATCCCATGACTGGAAGAACTCCCTGGTCAGCCTCAGTAAGAAGCTGAGATCCCTCATAAAATCTCCAAAGCTAGTTATGAAAACAAAATCGCCACTGATTCTAAAGACAACCACAAAGCATTCTATAGCTGTCAAGAATCTCAATGGCAACACAGATGTGCTCTGAGTTGCAGCACAATGGCACTAGATATACAGAACCAACTGATATTGCCAACATCCTGGCAGGTTCAGTGCTAACTTTACCCCCCCCCCCCTAAAGGGCCCATCTCTATACTGGAAGAATGCAGAGTTCCTGTAACCACTCTCCAAAGCCAAGAACACAGCATCCGTGGGACCTGACAACATCCCAGGCTGTGTTCTATATGAACTACAGAATGAACTGGCACCCCACCTAAGCACCATGTTCAATCATAGCTTCACCTCAGGCTTTGTGCCCACTGAATGGCGCACAGTGACAGTTATCCCACTCCACAAAGGGGGAGCCACCACGTACCCCGGGAACTACTGCCCCATTAGTCTAACGAGCCTGGTTTGCAAGGCCAGGAATGTATCATCATGGAACTTATAAACAAAGATATTGGTAATCTCCAAACTCTGGACCCCACCCAGTTCGGATTTGTAAAAGGCATATCATGTCTCCTAAACCTGATTGACTTCTTTGAAGCAGTCACCAAAGCTGTAGACAAGGGCAAGGTGGTTCACACAGCCTATCTAGATCTCACCAAGGTTTTTGACACCATCACCTACTCTGGAATTTTAGCTAAACTCACTAAACTAGGTAAAAATCCCTATGCCAAAAGATGGGTTGCCAACTTGCTCACTGACAGAACCCACACTGTTTAAGTAGCAGACTCCAAATCTGACTTCAGACCAGTGAGAAGTGGAGTACCACAGGGTTCAGTCCTGGGTACTCTCCTATTTGGTATCTACTTTTCTGAAGTACAGGCCAACACAGAAGGTCTTTGGCTAACTAAGTTTGCAGATGACTGCAAGCTAGGAGCCATAATTGAAACTCCTAGCTATGTGGACAACCTACAAAAGGGCCTCACTGAGACAAATGCCTGGTGGCAAAGCCATGGCTTAAAGTTTAATGCCAAAAAGTGTATTGCCATCCCTTTTGGTAAAAACTCTGTACCCATGAGCTACCACATAGGTGGTAGTCTACTTAACAAAAAGTGTGATTGAGACCTTGGGACACACAGGTGGACAGTAGTCTCTCCTTTGATAATCACATCGCCAATGTAGTCAGGAAATCCTTTTACATGGCACACCTCATCACAAAAGGTTTCTCCTCCAGGAAAGGTCATTGTTTCCCTGTACTCCTCACTCATTAGACCCATTATAGAGTACAACGCCCGTTTTTGGTATGTACCTCACAAGACATCTGCAACAACTGGAAAGGCTGCAGAAATACCTCCGAGGATTACTGGCCTGAAACAGATGCCCTACACAGACCATTTAAAAAAACTCCAGCTTTACTCAGTCTCTCATCGCCTACTCAGAGGCGATCTCTGTCTAACATATAAAGCTATGTCAAACCCAGAGCTGTTGGACATGCTCCACTTAAAGAAATCCCAATCCCTCCGGGCTACACGCTCTAGGGACCTAAACCTTGTCACCACAATAAACAGAACATGCTGGAGGGATAGATTCCTGTCCCAGAGACATCCCTTTCTCTGGAACAATCTACCTATATATATCAAACAAAGCTCCTCATTAGCACTCAAGAAAAATCTTGATTGGATGGGAAATAGGAAATTCACCCCGGGGATCATCTCTGGCTCTGCTCAACGGGCACAGGAAAATAATTTTCTTGGGTGGCAAAAGCCAGGGCTGCCTTTTTGGCTAGGCTTGTGTAGGCCCTAGGGCCGATAGCCTAGTACCTACCTATGAACCTGTTTACCCACTGTAGTCACCGAATGCTTGAAAAGTGTATTCCCTGTGTGCAGAAAAAAACATTTTATCTGGTTCAATTATGTTTATCCGAACTATCCTAGGTCCCAATTAGTTTGGATAATTGACTCTACTGTACGTTTATTCTCATTAATGACATTGTGTGGCACCCCTCATTTCTCATTAATGACATTGTGTGGCACACCTCATTTCAAGGCCATATTTGATGTCCTTGTTTATGTTCAAGATTGTTCCTTGTTAGGAGTGATGAAAAGGCAAAACAATTATAGTAAACTTGCCTGGTTTTATTGAATATGCACTGTGAGAAGTCCTTGAGCAGTTGCCACATAACTTACTCTAAGGACAGCAGAATCCTACAACTAAAAAATTTGCTGTAATTCTAATATCTGTTCATGGCTCCCCTGCAGTGCATATCACCATATCTAATTGTTCCTGGTGTTAGAGCCTTCATTTTAACTTGAATCCCATTCTTTTTCATTGCTGCCAAAATGCCAATTTGTGCAGATTTACATATGTTTTTTACTTGCTGTACGTTTGATTAATTCCCTAATTAGCTTCCACTCTTCTAGGCAGAATAATGCAAATGGCATTGCCAGTCTACCTTTACTGCTGTTATTAACATTTCGGATCCATTAATAACACACCAGATCTGTTTACCTGTATCTTTCCTTTCTGCTTCTATTATATTTTCACATAATTTAGAACTTTCTCTTACTGGGTGTGAAATCTTGCTCCCACTGTTTTTTCACAGTAAAAGACAAAAACTGTGTGTGTCTGTATGTATACATGTTCTTTCTAGCTTTGTGACGTATGCTTTTTCAGAAATCACTTTTGCATGTTTATTTGTATGCGTTCTGCAAATTGTCTGAAGGGAGCTATTGTACTGATGTGTTTTTCAGTTTGTTTTTCCACAATGCAGTTTTGCCCCACAATAGTACCACAATATAAAATGTAGGCTACTTGCTGTGAAGTAGATTACTTTATAAGCTCTCCAAACCCAGAGGAGTGACTGGTTTTCCCCAGGACCAACGAGTAAAAATAAGAGGAAAAGCCTCTTTGTTCGAAGTACTCTACTGTTGTATTCAAAACCAAACATTGTATCTGATGAAGTATACAGTTGAAAGATCTCATTACTTTGAATGCACTGGACAACTTAAAGCTCAAAGAAGCATTGCTTCATGTTTTCATTGCTTGATTTTGTGTGTACATTCTACGCTGGTTAGTTGTCTGCCTGCAAAATATAGGTTCATAGATAGGGTTGGGAGGATGGCCTAATGGTTAAGGTGTTTGCCTTATAAACACAGGGTACAAGGTTTGAATCTCACAGGGAGATAATTGGCTAGGCTTAAAATGGCTCGCAAGGGCAGTTACCCTAGTACTAATCTATGAACCTATGAACCTATAATAGTTATAAAAGGTGAGACCCCAACATAATTCTTTGTAGTGCATGGAGCTTCATCTGCTTGATGTACTACCAGTTACAGAAAAAGAAAAGAAAAGAAATTATAGAGATAAAGCCAGGAAAACACTCCAGCACTGTCCGACAGACAGCAAGTGGAAGTAAAATGTCCTGCTTAAGATCGAACTGCTTCAAAAGTTGTTAGGTACTTCATTCTGATACACATTTTATTTATATGTATGGCAGAGTAAAGCATCTAACAGCTTATACATCTGTTTTACGTTTGCTGCTACTGCTCTTTGCCAGCTTGCACTGTCAATCACCAGCACAAGACCTGATCTTTACAGCGCTTATGGGTGCTTAACAAAGGCATTCCTAAACAGGTGTTTAACAAGCATTTCACATTTTAGGAGAATAACCGTGACACTCTACGAACTAAAAACTCTGTTGTTTTCCATTTTTATCTCAGAGAATTGTACTTAACATGGTTTACTTTTTTCCCAGTTTTGGAGAGTAGCTAATGAGTTTTGTGTACTGCAAATTTATTGCCCAATGACTCCAGTAAGTTTGGAACAAACTTCCCCTGCCCTTAAAAATTCCAGACCCTTCACATTTTTCAAAGAGATCTTGATGAATACATAGAGATCTCTGTATCAATACAGGACAACAACCATTAAGCTTCTAGATTTAGACCAGAAGAGTGTTAACAACGTTATTAAATTATGAACCTATAATGAGCCTGTATTCGGACTTCTGCCTGTCAAAAAGAAAGAAATAGCAGATATTGTTGTGTTTTGTAACCTCCTATGTTTATTATATAAAACAGATTATGTTGCTGGATTATGCAACGACATATGCACATTTTGGAGAGTTCAGTTCATTACTGCAGTCAGAAAAAAAGGTGTGGTAAGTATTCTGGAAGCATGGCACAGCCATTATTTAGATTGCTTATTGGTAAGTATTCTGGAAGCATGGCACAGCCATTATTTAGATTGCTTATTGATTCCTTGCAAGTCTAATGAGCATATGCAGGAAGGAAGGAACGGTGGGATATCAATAATTTTGCCAGAATACTGGTATTACAGAGAAAGAAAAAAACAACAGTGGGTCCAGCAAGGTCTCTTGAAATTTTTGTGACAACCATGGATTTATCAGAGGGTAACTTCAACCTCCCACTAAACAATGCAAAAGCAGAAATGATAAATAAGCTAATAGCTAGGGCAAAGATTATGGTATAACACATCTTGGGTTTTCAAGACAGTGTGACCTTAATGTGCACAGAAAATGTTCATAGAGTCCTTCTACAATATAGGAATTGTATAGTAGGCAACAAAGGACAATCAAATTACTGGTTATGCAGGGATTGTATAGTAGGCAGCAAAGGGCCATCAAATTACTGGTTATACAGGGATTGTATAGGAGGCAGCAAAGGAAAATCAAATTACTGGTTATACAGGGATTGTATAGGAGGCAGCAAAGGGCCATCAAATTACTGGTTATACAGGGATTGTATAGGAGGCAGCAAAGGACAATCAAATTACTGGGTATAAAGAGTCATGTTAAAAAAAAAGAAGGTGGGTTTCATAGTCACACTTGCTAGCTGGCTAGGTAGTTAGGACTTTCATTTATATCTGATACAGATAAAGGAACTGGAATTAAAGAGTTCATTGGAGGCAGGTGGTTTGCTTGCTCTTAGTTTCGGGTATGGTGCACACTGACATATCTAATAAACATCACTTTTATTAAGCCAGTGCCTATGTGTACAACACTGGCTGTGTTGGCAGAAGAAGTAGCCAACACTCAGTGAATTTCATACCAGTGACTTAGTTGTTGCCATACTGTTCTGGGAAGAGAGGAAGGGAAATTGTCAGAGCACGCCTTTGATTATACAGTTCAATCTTAATGCATAGCAATGCAACATACCTGTCAAAGGTGAGGACGCAGATGATATACCTAATGAAATGACATAGGTTCATAGGTTCATATGTTGGTACTAGGCTATCGGGACTAGGGCCTATACAAGCCTAGCCATAACAATTCCCTGGCTATTTCTTCTCACGATATTTACTTCCCTGGACCCCTATCTAGCAGGGTGACTGACATGATCCCCGGGTTGAATTTACTATCTCCCATCCAATCGTCAAAGTTCCTTTTGAAGAGGGCCAAAGAGGCACTCTGCTTGACATGTATGGGCAGTTTATTACAGAGTCTGGGGAGTCTCTGGGTCAGGAACCAATCCGTCCAGAATGTTTTGTTTATTGTGATTACAAGGTTTAGATCCATGGAGCGTGTGGCTCTGAGGGATTGGGATTTCTTTAAGTGTGGCATGCCCAACAGCTCTGGGTTTGACATGGTCTTGTATGTTAAGCAGAGATTGCCTCAGAGTATATGATATGCGACAGAGTATAGCTGGAGTTTTTTTAGACGGTCAGCATAGGGGGTCTGCTTTAGGCCTGTGATTCAGATCCAGGGACAGAATTGTTCCACTGTTCTCAGCCCTCATTATGCTGATCACTGAATATAATGCCCCTTTTGGCATGTATTTGTTAAAGACACTTGTCACAACTGGAATAACCACAATGTTTTTTCACTAAAAAAATCAAGGGCCTATATCATAAAAACTGTACAGACTGATTCAAAGCCCTGTCTGTCCTCTTTGTATCTTGTGGGCTATTGAGAAGAGATTTCTGTTTTAGGTATTGAGCCTAAGTAGACCCCACATTATCAGACATATTACACATTCACATGTCCAGTGGTATCACAGACACCCATTCAATAGGCCTCAATCTCTGCTGCAAAATGAACAGAATATGCTGGCGCGACTGGTATGTATCACACAGAATGCCACTTCTATAGAACTTTGTTCCATTCCACATAAAGAAGGGAAGTTCTCTTATTCTCTTCAAATGTAATTTAGATGAATGGCTGGGTAACCATAAATACCCCCCCAGTTTAGCACCACTGCCACCATGGATAGAGGAAACATGGAATTACCCCAATACATACTTTTTTCGCCCTTCTTTGGATATTCATATTGAAAACTGTAAGGGTGAATAATTACCATGGGAAAGCAAGCTTATGCTTCTCAAGATCCTCACAAATCAACAGCTAAGTCCATATGATCCTATGGACTTATATAGGTGATGCTTTTCATGTTTTCAGTTTCACGGATTTCACAGAAAGTAAAAGTGCTCCCTGCCATGGCAAGAAGGGTTGCAAACAGGAGGCAAATCAGCTAACTTTCCAGTCAACAGTCTCAGGTTCTTGTGGATCTTACTTTGCAAATATCAACTGAACCTTGAACGGTCAAGTTTAGGATGGAGGAGTCAGACATCTGAACATCTTGTTAAGGTTTACATTAAAATAGCACATATATGTGCATCCGTTGAACCTACGGCTGGGCATTTTGCACAGACTGGGGACAGTATTAATTTTTCTAAGGAAATGATAATACACAATGGTGTGCAATACAATGAAGGGTCAGAGGTTGGCAGAAGTTGTAGAATATATCCAAGGCTCTGTGCAAAAGGATCATTACTCAGGCTATACCAGTACTACTCCGTCTGGAAAGTTTCATGAAGTTATGAACAACAGAGGAAGAATCTGGACTATTTGCACTGTTATAATGCTGATATACTAATATGTTTACAAATTAGTGAGGCTGAAATTGTAAGCAACGTTGACATACAGCTATTAGAATGCAGACATCTGCAAAGTTTAGGTAATACTTTGGTTGCCTGGTTGTCTAAAATGCAAGACAGATGAGAAGGAAAAATAAGGTATATAGCACTAATGCAACATGGCTGGTTTAAGCTGCATCTTGTCATGGTGTTAAACAGATACAAAACAGGGGTATTAAAGTTTGGCTGTCTGCAAGATCCTGTTTTTCCCATTCTTATGGTAGGCAGGTAACCCAATAGTACTGGGGGAAAAACGATAACCAGTGCTCTTTAGTAGGAATGTTTTAGAGAATGATTTAGTCAGCACTAATGCATTTTACAGATGAAATATCATAGACATTTGCCTGCTCTGGATAGTATAAGATAAAATGACAGGCAATGGTGAATGAACATTAGTAGATATAGGAGGACTATGAGACCAGGTATTGAAATGGAGATAGGCAGTCATAGACTGTACTGTATCGGGCATCGGTGGCAAAAATGGTTGGGAGAAATGTGCAAAGGGTAACTTGCTATGGCAGTGAGGCTAACATTTTATGCAGTATCTCTTGTTTTGACATTATACTGTTTCCTGATATCATGCACTTCTCTTCTGTCACTATAAGTTAATATTCTGTGTTAAAAAAGGATCCCATTTGTGTTTTAGGGAAGTAAGCACATCAAGACATGACTAGAGATTTTGGGGGTGGGGGGTAAATAAGGGCTTCATGTCAAAGCAGATGGGAAATGCGATGAAGGTGAGTTGATGCTCTAGCTTGTTAAGTGGGAAAGGCAGGATGGAGTTGCTATTCATCCTGGCAATAGGATGATTGTTTTGTTGTTGGAATAAATAGCAATTCTGATTGCTGTTGACTACCGAGTGCTGGTCTTTTCGTTTTGCAAAGGCAGGATCGAGTGCCTGATATTGTGGGTATACATTTTGATAGGAACAAAGAAAGTCAGTAGAGCTGTGGCACTACTATTGGACTGACAAGGTTTTATTCTTTTTGGGAGTTTATGTGGTCATGCTTAGATACATTTACAGGGCATACAGTGAGTAGGTGATGAAGGAGACAACCTGGTTAAAAGGAAGACGCTGTTAGAACACAGAGGTTGAATAATCTGTCATGAGAGCAACCTGATAAGAACCCCCTAGGTTTTTTCACCATGATGGGTTGCATTTCAGTGAAACTGGCAGAGATATCTGTATCACTAAGTTAACTAAAGTATTAAAGAAAAGATTTGGGTCATGGTCCTTAAGTGATATTTGGGTCATGGTCCTTAAGTGATGCAGTTGGGGAGTACTCATTAAAGCATGTCAAACAGACTGGCAAGTTATGGCAAATGAGCGCAGGAAGTCAACAATCAAGGAGTTCTCAGGTTGGAAGGTCATGGGATAAGATAAAGCCATTGACAAACTAGTTATGTAATACTATAAGGACTCATAGTCTGGATGCCTCATGGGACTTCCCAGGAATGTAAAGTTTAATCAAAATGAAGTCCACACTTAAAAGGGGTTCACTTGGTTGAAGCCTAATAAAAAGGGAGACACACCCAAATGGACGCTGTCTAGATCACTAGCAAGACACCAGAGGAGCAACTACAGGGTGAAACTGAAAATGTTGATCTCTTCAATACATAAGATAAGGACTGAAAAATGTGCTTGTAAAGGCATGTTCTGGATTTCTGCAAATGGGTGCTGTGCTTCTATTGTCAGTCTGCTTCACCTGTCACTCAATGACATTGTTACATCATTTTCCATATCCCGACAATGTATTTTTTTAAGTTAGTCCAGCTAGCAATCTGAAACACACTGTGGATTATGCTACAGCTTTAATTTTAACAGTTGATTAGACTGTGTTAACTGTTTATGAATTATAAGTGGGCTCATGTTGATTATTTGTCAAAGAAAACTCTGATTTTCAAACAGTAAGATGAAAGGTATGAATGTGGTCTATATACACTTAAGTTGGAGGTTGCAGTATGCCAGAGTATTCCCCTTAAAACAGGCTACATTGATGTTAGAGCTGATATTTAAGTATTATTGTTGTGGGGGAATCAGAGTGACGGAGGGGCAGACCCCATACAAAAAAAATGCTTTGATGACACTGCAGTGAATTTTGAGATTCAGTGTATTAATTTGGCAATAACACTTTATTTTTCATCTTAACAAGGCTCAAGTTCATAGATTTAGCATTTTCAAAATTGAGTGGTGGAAATTTCTGGTGACTAGCAAGTCCACCAACCAAGGTATGTCTAGAAATATAGTAAATGAGCAAGCTTTCACTTCTCTGCCAACACAGTTGCTAATTAAGCATAGCTATTCTACTATGACATTTATCAGTTTGTGGAATGAATAGTATTTGTAAAATCAAGACTATGTTACAGAAAATCACGTATTTTTTAATTTCTGTAAAACAGAATGTACTAAAGACTATGATATTTAAAAGCCAAAGATGTCTCTGTTTAGTAAATATCAACATACTTATTAAAAATGAGGAGTTTCTTACCCGTCATAAAGGTTACAGGAATCAATGCACGTCCTACCCCTGCTAAAGTACCGACATGATAAACACTGATCAGCGCCTGGGCCCCAGCAACCAGCGTCAGAGCATAAGGGATCACATACCATCTTTGATGCAGCTAAAAAGAAACACAGTTCAAAAATTAAAAATAGTATTTGTAAGTTAAATTTTATTCAGTAGGTGTTATAAAATATACAGCTCTAGACAATTAATTCCCTATTAAGAAATTCCAGAAATCTAAAGTAAGTTATTTTTCATCATTTCTCATTAAGTACCACAGCTTGCAAAACAAAATATTGCATACATTTATTTATTTTATTTATAGGTTCATACGTACGTACTAGGCTATTGATCTGTCAGAATCTTAAGAAATCTAGTGTCTTACATTCCCATGGTAGGTTTTTGTCCCTTGAGTTCTTGGTCTGAATACTTCAGAAGTGGGCAGAACAACGATATGTTTGGAAATTTATTTGTTGCCCTTATCCATCAGGGACATGTGTTCTAAGCCAGGGTAAATTTGCAATTTCCCATCCATTCATATAAATTACATTTGAATGGAGAAAGTAAAGTATTTGCTTTATGTGAAGAGAAAGACAGTTCATAGAAGCAGTATTCTCTGTGGTACACACCTATCCCCGCAACATGTTCTACTGATGTTGCAAAAGAGATAAGATTCCTTGAGCAGGTGTTCACATTACCATTGGACTAGTGAATGTACAATGTATCAGAAAGACTAGGGACTGTCGAGGCTCTATATGCAAGGTAGGGCCCATCTCTTAGCAGCATGTATGATCCCAACAAGTGGTACAAGAATTTGAGATGGTCTGCATAATTGTTTTAATTTAGATCTTTGATTATTTTTTAAAGAGAGAGCACTGTGGTCTTCTCAGTTATGGCAAGTGTTTAGAAAGGTACATACTGAAATGAGTATTATAGTCAATGGCTGGCCAATTGAGTACAGTGGAATGATTACATCCCTGGACCTGGAGGCCATATGTTTACATGTACTCTGTGCAATGAAAGAGGACTTCCTTACAACAGAGAACATATGGTGGTCAAAGGAAAGTTTACTGTCTTCCTAGGTTATCAGACCCTTAGCAACATGTTCAACTTTCAGGAGGGTGTTTTCAATAAGATAGTTGCATGGGGTTAGGGAGGGTGGCTAATGGTTAAGGTGTTTGCCTTACAAACACAAGGTGCATGGTTTGAGTCTCACAAGGGATAATTGGCTAGGCTTAAAATGACTCACAAGGGCAGTTAGCCTAGTACTAACCTATGAACCTATGGGAAGTCATGCTTGCCAAAGGATACTATTATTCATTTCTTGTTGTTTAGTTTTAGTCTGTGGTTTTAACACCAGCTATTTGTTTGTATAAGATCCCCCAGAAGGATCTTGGTGGTCTCTAGGGAGTTTATGATAGTATCAAGTTTACAGTCATCTGCAGACTTGGACAGCCACTACAGCCTTCACTTTGGCATTGAATTCCAAGAAGTAAAAGCCAAAGAGGATAAGCCAAGGGCTGAACCCTGGGGTATACCATTAGTGACCGACATTTTTGAGGAGGTAGAGAAACCCACCCTAATACTTGGTTCTATTTATGATCTAACTTGCTATCTAACAAGTTACACATTAGGAATAAATAAACTACTCCACCCTGGCAAACCCTCCACACCATTTCCTACCTCCACTAGCGAAATCACAACTATACCAGATACCTTCAATAAATAATTTATAGAAACAGTCTCCAGCCTTGTTCAAAAACTGCCCACATCCACCACCAATAATACCTCTACATAGACCCAAAACAACCTTCCAATTTCAGCCCATCCCTACCAAATATATCAAAAGGCTGCTAACCAAACTTAAACCTACAATACTTGCAGCTGATGGCATCCCTACTGAATACCTTCAGTTGGCTGCCAATGAAATTGCCTTCTCAGTATCCATCCTTTTAAATAGATCTGTTTCAGAAACCACTATTCCACCTAACTGGAAGACCTCCTATATCATCCCCCTTCACAAAGGGAGTACCTCAACCGACCCCACTAACTATCGCCCCATTGCCATCCTGTCTCCACTAGCTAATATACTTGAAAAATGTGTACACCACCAACTCATGCCACACCTACTCAACAACCAACTTCTCTCTCCCAAGCATGATGGATTTTGGCCTGCTCACAGCACCACCACTACCCTACTTTCTTTCACAAACTTGATCAACCAAAACAAACACACAGGCAACCTAACATCTGCCATATTCTTGTACCTGTCAAAGGCCTCTGATATGGTCAACCATCCTAAACTACTTCAATCTCTTACTGACCTGGGCCTTAGTAACCATACATTAGCATGGTTTCAAAATTACCTACAAGGAAGACAACAAGCAGTTCTATGGGACAACAACCTATCTTCACTGCTACCCATCACCACAGGAGCCCCACAAGGGCCCATTCTAGGACCCCTCCTATTCTCCATTTTCACTAATAATCTTCATAGCATCTGTCAAGATGCCACTGTTATTCAATATGGTGATGACTCAATGCTAGTCTGTTCAGCTAGTGATCCACAGGAACTCCTCTCCATCACCCTAAAAGTCTTCCAAACTACTGATTCCTGGTTTCTTAACAAAACCTAATACTAAATCCCCCCAAAAAACAAACTTCTACTATTTCGTCCAAACAAATCAATCACAATACCCAGCCCATGTAATACTTTGTCCAGGGATGGGACTATTATCTCCCTAAACATGCATACTAAACTGCTAGGAGTAAACATTGATAATAATCTCAAATTTGATCTGCATATAAATCAAATCATTAAAAACATCCACAAAAAACTCAGCAGTCAATATAAAAATAAGTAATTTCTAACCCAAACCGCCAGGACAACAATTGATCAAACTCATCTCCTCTCTACTCTATTCTATGCCTCACCCATTTTCACCAACCTACCCAAAACAGCAATTGCCAAGCTCAACACCTGCTACAATCAAATTGCCAAATTTGCTACTGGTGTCCCCTACCGATCCCACCTCTGCCATTCCCTAAAACAACTTGACTGGCTTGAATTTCCTAATTTCCTTTTATCTTTTCATCAGGTTTCCTTTGCACACAAACTACTACTACTTCCAGATAAAACTCCAGAACTGGCCAACCTACTAAAACTATAAACTCACCCAAGACAACTACGCTCTAGTGATAAAAAGCTAGTCAAGGTCACCAAGAACAAAAACACAGCAGGGGACCCCGTCTTCCCTAATTATATAGGTAACACTTGGAACTCACTAACCTCTGCTATTACCTCAACAGACTCAAAGGTTAAATTTAAAAGACTACTCAAAGAACACCTAAAACCCACATGGATGTGTTTATGATCACCCCCAGGCTAATCTCCCCAGCCATATACACCCTTTAATCTCCTGGTCTTTGTTTCAGAACTATACCGCTAAGAGGAACTGCAGCTTCTTTTAATTTCCAGCTTCCTCGCAGTGTCACCTCTACACCTGGCCTCACAGTTAGTACCTATACATATAGGGGACTAAAACTCTGCTAGGCAGTTTTTTTATACTTTTCTTTCTCCATCTTTACACTTGCTTTTATACTTAGTCTATATATTTTACCACTCAACTCTGTTGTTTTACCTACTATTAGCAATCTGACTATGTCAAACTTGTACACAATCCAGCTGTATAAAATTGTAAAAGATGCAACTTTCAAGATGCAACTGTCACATTTGTATCTTATTCTGTAATTCTTCTTACTTATGTTTTTGCTCATTCTAAATTTAAAAATCTTAAAAGATGTTTTTTTTAATTCTATGCATCTAATTTTAATGTTCATGTATTGTCTGTGTAAATATGATTGCTGCTGTTATATTTCTTATAATTGCTTGTAATTGATTTGTGGAGCTTTTCTCCCTGGGCCTACACTGAAAATGGACATGCATCCAGTCCGACTCTCCCGGTCAACAAATGCAAAATAAATAAAAATGAAAACATTATAAAATGTATAATACTGGAGTGTGGGATAGTGATGAATGAATTTGCAAGGTCTAGGTTTGCTCTAATCCACTGTCTTCAGTAGCTTTCTTAAAGAAGTTGCCCAAGTTAAATAGGTAGGATTTGTCTTTGATGAATTCAAACTGGTTTAGGTCAAGAGTTTGCAGATTACCTATGTCCTTATTTTATTAATTCCATAATGATCCTTTATATAACATTACAGATGAAGCTGGTCAGGCTTATGGGTCTATTGTTATCCAGATTTGGCAAGGAGTTGACCGTTGCTGTCTTCTTTTCATTCAACACAAAGCTTGTTTGAAGGCAGATATTGAACAGCCTCTGTAAGGGGTCTGAAAAATCCTATTTAAGGCACACCAGTAGACAGCCTAGTATGTTATCTGGACCCATAGAAGTAGTGTTTTTTGCCTTTGGAGTGCCATGAGGACTTGTTCTTTGGAAATGTGTTGGGTAGGGATGTAGATATAGGTATCTGATCTGGGAATATAAGAAGATACACAGTAAAGTTTGATCTAAATTTAGCTGCTAGTAAGCTGGCTATGTCCTCTGGATCTGTGTATAATGATATCATTTACTATTAGCTCTGAGCAGTGAAAAGCATTATTTCTGCGGTTTCTAACACAATTAAAGAAAGCTTTGCAGTAATCCTTCACCTGGATGGCTATTTTGAGCTCATATATTGCTTTGGTTGATTTGTCATGGTTCAGTGTTTCCTGTTAAGTTTGGTGAGAGCATTTTGGCATTATGAGAGTTAACCTTATTTTTTTCTGTGCAATTAGTTTTATTTTAATTATAGATCCTGCTTACACTTGCATTCTGCCATTGGAGTTTACTGTTATATTCAGCATTGTATTTACTTTGAACAGAGGTGTCTCTATGCACCTAATTACATGTAAACAGAATTTGGCAGAAAAGGATTCCTTATAAGCAATGAGGTTATAAGTTGGAAAGGGATTTTGAATTTAGCCAGTTCATCACTCAGTTTTAATAGATTAGCCTTGGCATAATCTACAAATACAGAGGTATTGGAACATGTCTTAGGCTTCAGTCTTTTGATGAATATGACAGATTTATGGTCCATTTTGACCAGGGAGGAAGTTAAAATTAGTGGGCAGTACATGTTAGTAATAACCAAGTCAGGATTTTTTTTCCCTTGGCAGGGATGCAGGCAAATTAACCAAGACAGTTTGTATTGATGATGTCCATAAATTTCCAGGTGAATATGAGAATGTATAATTCTCCTAGCTGATGGAAGGGTAGTTAAAGTCTCCAAGAAAAATGATGTTTGGCTTAATGCATAGGGAATCCATTGTAATTAGGCAGGAAGCATGGACTGTGAGGGCATAGAGGGTCTTATAATTAGCTATAATATGATAAGGGATAATTTGATTGTAAGCTGGACATGGAGAAGTCCTAGGATGATATATTGTCTAATGTCTGTAGGTGAATTTTTTTCTATGAATATGGTGTTGTTAGTGTCTTTACCTAGTGTGGAGGGCCTAAATGTTTGAAAGGCATATAAACTTTGCAGTGATAGAGTGCTCTGACTGGTCCTGAACCAGGTCTCTGTGACAAGGCATATACCAATGCTTTCTAGGGTAAGAAGTCCTTGGAGGCAGTTGAGTTGTTAGTTATGGCTCATGTTGTTAAGTGGCAATATATTTATATTGCCTGAATTCTGTTGTGTTACATTAGAAGCTTTAAGAAATTAATTTTGCCTAAAAAAGCATTATGGGGTGGAAAGGCTTTTAGCCAATATAAGGATGCCTTGGGAAGAGAGGTGAAGGCCATCCCTGGAAAAGCCGTTAGGACTATCTACCATCTCAACCCAGACTGATATATTGTACTCCAATTTGAATAACACCTGAATCTAAGGCAGTTGTTGAAATCAATAATGTCATGATCGCACTGTCGCATCCTTCTTGCTGATGGTTGACAGTCCTAACTGCTTTTCCGTTATGACATGTTGTGAGAGCTGCATCATGTCTCTCTTCATATAGTACAGGAAGGTATGTTTCAAGTCATTTACACTGACATGCATTATGACTGTGTTGTATGTGCAGTTACGGTGCAAGGACTTGAGTGCAGACATAACGTGGCAAATCCACTTACCTGATAGGCAACGGACTGTGAACATCTCCTTGCATAGTTTGGTGAGTGGAGCATTGGTGTATCTCACAATGGAGTCATCTACAACTAAGAGATTACATTCTGTGGATATTTGCTTTATCAGCTTTGGACTTGAGACAAAGTCATTCTTGAATGGATGTTCATAGTTGGTGCTGCTTGTGTTGTGTGTTAGTGAGGTTGCTGATGGCACTTGTTTCTTAGGTTACGTTTGGGAGGCCTCTGTGTTTTAGGTAGGTTACTTTTATGAGCCTTAGCATATTTGGCTCTATGTGTTTGGTCTGAGCAGTGTATGATTGGTTTAGTATGGTTTTGTGAAGTACGGACAACATCCTTGTTACTACTGACAGCCTCATTCTTATCTTTAGTGGTTTTGTGTGAGAATTTTGCCTTAACACTATATAACTATATCTCTCACATACTGCCTTAATTTGTTTAAGCATCAGGTTGCTGTCGGTCAACATGCGACAATTGCTACCTTTTCTCAGATGTTCATATCAACCAAGATGAGTACAGAGATGGCTGGAAAGTATAAACTCGTGGTTCCACTTGCTTAATAATGTGGGCTGCAGGCGGTAGTGCCTAAGAAGTTAGGAGATGACCTAAAAGAGTGCAGTCTTGTCTAAAATTATCAATCTAAGTCTTAACATAAAAAGCAACAAACCTCTTTGTACAAATCAGGGATTCTTTGTACAACTACTGACTATTAAATACACTAGATAGATTATATAGTGAAAGCTGAGGGTCTTAATGCCTGCATCTAAACTATGCATGATTAAACATGGCTGAGCTATAAGACCACTGTCCAATATGAAAATAGCACACTTCAAGGTCCTACCATAATCAGAGGCCTAGAAATGACTAGATTCTTTCTCCAGTCTCAGCATACAAAGCAAGGCTAGTCTTAGATTACACATAAGTACCATATTAAGTGCACATATTACCCAGTAAATCAAGAAAAGAAATGTACTTATCTCACGTGACACATAGAAAAGATAATGATGTACTATATAGAGTACAACATCATTCATAAAATAACAGTTGTAAAACTGAGAAAATTAAAAAAAACACATGGTTGCACTCTTGTATCATATTCAACAGGCATATACAGATTCCTATATCACTAGCATAAACATAAAGTACAAAGTATGTAATGCATCATAAGTTAAATCAGTGGTAAAAGAAGCACAGCATGTCATAATAGTCAACAAAAGAATTAATTAAAATAAAGAGTAGTGATGGTAAATGGCAGAGGGGAGAGGTTACTCTGTGTACCTGGAACAGTTACATTTGCTTTCATTTATCAGATTTTCAATTTGTTTGATATGTTCAGGTAGTGAGATCCAGCAGACAGAGACTACTTTTGAGAAGGAGATGTCAAGGTGGCCTTGGAGTTGAAGAGAGCTTTAGTTCCAGATGAAATAAGATGGATTTCTGATGCACAATTTGTTGGGATATGAGGATGACAATAATGGAGATGTAGGTGTTTAAAACTGAGGATGTTGAAGAGTAACATGGCCCTAGCAGACACTGGAAGCTAGGTAGCTTTGTTTAGGATAATATGCTGGCATTCACTTCTGCAGAGTGCAGCTGAGTAGACGCCTGTGAGGAGCCGAGGGTTATAGTAGTCATTCCATACTCTGCTTTGCAATAATACATTTATGGCAATGGGGCATCACAGTAAACAGGTTTGAGATTTTGTAAGATAGTTTTAGTTGCACTAAAACTTTAAGCATTTGAATTGTAACACGCCCGTGAATGTGTAGATGCTGATCAAAAAATGAGTCCAAGATACTTTTGCTCTTTTACAAAAGGAAAAGGCATACCTGCAGTGTCTGACAGCAATTCATTTTGAGTTCTTCTGGTGAGCACTGAAAAGCCCAACAGAACTTTTGTTTGCATTGAAAGTGAATTCAACACTGTGTAGACAATTTCAAGTGGAGATAAAGTCTTTCTGAAGTTCATCTTTAAGTAAGCTTGGATGCTTGTTGGCCATACATACATCTTTAAGTAAGCTTGGATGTCTGTTGCCCCTAGAGACATCTTTAAGTAAGCTTGGATGTTTGTTGCCCCTAGAGACATCTTTAAGTAAGCTTGGATGTTTGTTGCCCCTACAGATATCTTTAAGTAAGCTTGGATGTGTGTTGCCCCTACAGACATCTTTAAGCTTGGATGTTTGTTGCCCCTAGAGACATCTTTAAGTAAGCTTGGATGTTTGTTGCCCTACAGACATCTTTAAGCAAACTTGGATGTTTGTTGGCCCTAGAGACATCTTTAAGTAAGCTTGGACATTTGCCAGGCGTAGAGACATCTTTAAGTAAGAGTGGATGTTTGTTCGACCTAGAGACATCTTTAAGTAAGCTTAGATGTTTGTTGCCCCTACAGACATCTTTAAGTAAGCTTGGATGTGTGTTGCCCCTACAGGCATCTTTAAGCTTGGATGTTTGTTACCCCTAGAGACATCTTTAAGTAAGCTTGGATGTTTGTTGCCCCTACAGACATCTTTAAGCAAGCTTGGATGTTTGTTGGCCCTAGAGACATCTTTAAGTATGCTTGGATGTTTGCCAGCCCTGGAGACATCTTTAAGTAAGAGTGGATGTTTGTTCGTCCTAGAGACATCTTTAAGTAAGTTTGGATGTTTGTTGCCCCTACAGACATCTTTAAGTAAGCTTGGATGTTTGTTGCCCCTACAGACATCTTTAAGTAAGCTTGGATGTTTGTTGCCCCTACAGACATCTTTAAGTAAGCTTGGATGTTTGTTGCCCCTACAGACGTCTTTAAGTAAGCTTGGATATTTGTTGCCCCTAGAGAGAACACTACCATCAGCATAAATTATGCAGGAAATGTGTAGAAGGTCCCAAGGCAGATTTTTAATGAACAGACAAAAGAGAAGGGAACCAAGAACTGAACCCTTTGCAACACTATTACAGGAAGATCCTACAATGGAAATATTATTGGATCCTAGAAGGGTAAAAATTTTATTCAGGAGACATCTTTTAAGACATTTTAAGACATCTGATGAGAAGCTGATCTCCCCAGTTTTCTGAAGAAGCAGGGAATGGCCAACATCATCAAAGACCTTTCTAAGATCAAAGGAAATAGGCTGTATAAGTTTACTTTGCTCCATTTCCATAGGCCCATATGTAAACGCTAGGCAATGAGTCTGCAGACTATAACACACCTAACCAATAACCAGAGTATGACCAAAGGTGAGAATTAAATCTTGCACCTTGTGCCTATGAGATAAACACTTTAACCATTATAGTAACCCCCCAATCCCTATTACTGCAGTCCTCTGTTCTATTTGCTGAGGTATCAAAGTAATATCACAGAACATTTCATCTGAAATAGAGAAGATTGCTGTAGTGGTATTGCAACTGGGTTCCAATCCATGTCTTCTATTGCTGAGGATATCATATGTTGAAATTTTTTTCAACAATGTTAGTGAGAAGGCAAAGGTTGAAAATGAGTTGAAAGTCATCGGAAGATGACATGTAGATATTTTTGCAAAAGGTTTAATGAGGGCATGTTTATAGCTGTGAGGCGAAGTTGGCTAGTGAGGGTTAAGTTATTCAGAAATGGAGGAAGTTTGCTATGTATTTCACTGCCAAGTTTGAGAATATCAGGTTGGATGGATGGCATAGAGGAATGGTTGGAAGGATCTGTTAATGTTTATTAAATGTTTTAGTACTTCTGCCCTTGTATTGACCTTAAAGTGAAATGACGGCTAGTGAAGAGATTTGTGAAGAGGGAGGGCTGGTATTATTAGTGAAGGGTAATATAAATAATGGGTTTGTTGTACAAGCAGGTTGTGATGTTACCTCTAAGGTCTAAAAGTACTGAGGGGGATAACTGGGATGTCTACACTTGATTTGATGAAAGAGATTAGATGAAGCAAAATTTTTCACTGCTTTCCAAAATTTCTTGGGGTGATTAAGAGTAGTATTTTGAACAGTTCTGCAGCACAAAGACTTATCATTATTAATGGTAATCCTAGCTTCCTTTATAAATATATTGTATGTATTGTATTCTTCTAGATTACAGGGATCAGCCTTCCTTATGGACCAAGAAATTATCTCTAAGTTTATAAACTGTCAGATGTTTTCAGTCATCCAAGGATTTGGTATGCCATGTCTTCTTATTTTCTTGATAGGGTAAAGTCCATCTTATATAGTGGGTAGTAGCTGGGTCAATGCAGCTGTAGCGGGTGAACTAATTAATGTTGATAAGTTCAGTCAGAAGGCTGTCAAATCAGCTATTCAGGATAATTCTAGTCAGAAAAGTCTGATGTGGACTTTTCATAGTTTTATGGGAAAAGGCAATGTAAATTGGGCACAAATTGCACAGTGGTCACTAATGAAGTTCAGTAGTACTTTAAGTGATGCAGTTTTCTGGTGCATTTTTTAAGATAATGTCCATGAATGTGAGAAAGGAGTTTGCCATGTTAGGTCAAGTAGCTTCAGTAACCAGTTGAGGAAGATAATGGGAAGAAGCTAGTCTGTGTGGCTGGGATTTATACATGCCTAACTAGTTTAGATTTTAGTTAGCTAGAAAGATCAAGGCATATTTTGAAAAAGATGTTGCACTAAAATGTCTAACACCTTATTATACCAGATTGTTACAGGAAAGTTAGTTAGGGAGCTGTAACATCAGGAGTAGTGCATTCAAGAAACTGTCCACGCATACTTCCACTGTAACTCATTTCGAAATCAGGAGTACTGCATTCAAGAAATTGTCCACACATACTTCCACTGTAACTCATTTCGAAATCAGGAGTAGTGCATTCAAGAAACTGTCCATGCATACTTCCACTGTAACTCATTTCGAAATCAGGAGTAGTGCATTCAAGAAACTGTCCACACATACTTCCACTGTAACTCATTTCGAAATCAGGAGTAGTGCATTCAAGAAACTGTCCATGCATACTTCCACTGTAACTCATTTCGAAATCAGGAGTACTGCATTCAAGAAACTGTCCACGCATACTTCCACTGTAACTCATTTCGAAATCAGGAGTACTGCATTCAAGAAATTGTCCACACATACTTCCACTGTAACTCATTTCGAAATCAGGAGTAGTGCATTCAAGAAACTGTCCATGCATACTTCCACTGTAACTCATTTCGAAATCAGGAGTAGTGCATTCAAGAAACTGTCCACACATACTTCCACTGTAACTCATTTTGAAATCAGGAGTAGTGCATTCAAGAAACTGTCCACGCATACTTCCACTGTAACTCATTTCGAAATCAGGAGTACTGCATTCAAGAAACTGTCCACGCATACTTCCACTGTAACTCATTTCGAAATCAGGAGTACTGCATTCAAGAAACTGTCCAGACATACTTCCACTGTAACTCATTTCGAAATCAGGAGTAGTGCATTCAAGAAACTGTCCACGCATACTTCCACTGTAACTCATTTCGAAATCAGGAGTAGTGCATTCAAGAAACTGTCCATGCATACTTCCACTGTAACTCATTTCGAAATCAGGAGTAGTGCATTCAAGAAACTGTCCACACATACTTCCACTATAACTCATTTCGAAATCAGGAGTAGTGCATTCAAGAAACTGTCCACGCATACTTCCACTGTAACTCATTTCAAAATCAGGAGTAGTGCATTCAAGAAACTGTCCACACATACTTCCACTATAACTCATTTCGAAATCAGGAGTAGTGCATTCAAGAAACTGTCCACGCATACTTCCACTGTAACTCATTTTGAAATCAGGAGTAGTGCATTCAAGAAACTGTCCACACATACTTCCACTATAACTCATTTCGAAATCAGGAGTAGTGCATTCAAGAAACTGTCCACACATACTTCCACTGTAACTCATTTCGAAATCAGGAGTAGTGCATTTAAGAAACTGCCCATGCATACTTCCACTATAACTCATTTCGAAATCAGGAGTAGTGCATTCAAGAAACTGTCCACACATACTTCCACTATAACTCATTTTGAAATCAGGAGTAGTGCATTCAAGAAACTGTCAACACATACTTCCACTATAACTCATTTCGAAATCAGGAGTAGTGCATTCAAGAAACTGTCCACACATACTTCCAGTGTAACTCATTTCAAACTCAGCAAAAAACAGCACAACAAATACAATGGCTCAGACATTTAACATGATAAAAAAAAATCAAATGTAAGAATGCACCCCCCCTCGATGTGGACTCAAGCTCCATACTACTCTGAACTTATATGGGCAGACAGACATGAACTAACTGAAAATCTCTTTTAAAGAAATGCATTTCAGATGGCAAGCATTTAAGAACTGCACAGACAGTGAGTTTTAATTGAAGCAGATATGATGCAGCTCAATACCTGCATGCTAACATGCTCATATGCAACCTTTTCCAGTTTGTTGTAAATGAGGTATACAGAAGATAAATATATCTGTGACAACATTTACATCAACTTTGTACTTCTTGTTCCTCCATGTGCAGCAAGTAAGATTGTACACACATCGGAGATGTTGATGAGCGGTTACGTAAGTGGTATCCTGACTTTAGCATAATCTCCTTCAGCCTACCAGGGTGTCTTATTTTCTTGTTCATAACATTTTCGGAAATTTTCACTAGCCTCATGCAATGAATCAGTGACCTTCTTAGCAATACCACTTGTTCCTTCTTACACCTTACATCAAAAAAGCATTATCTTACCTGACTGACATCATTAATTTAAAACTGCAGCAAAGAAATGACACAGTTCTGATCCAATTATCGATCTTGTCTGTAACTGGAAAGCTATTGTCCTGTCACTCATCTTAGCCCCACACTTTCCTTCATTCTCTTCCCTGCGCCTTGCCTGATACAATTATTCTTTGTTCATGCTCAATTTGCTTCCTTTTCTCAATCATGTGCCCATATGATCTTATATAAGCATCCAACATTACTGTTTGCACACTTGCAACCTATTTTTATTCATTCAAAGATGAGTCTTGGGGAGTATCTTCAAAATGCTAATATGCTATGAAATTTTGAAACTTATCATGCGGTGATTCCATAGTAGGCAATAGCCAATTTCTACAAATATGCTAAAACATAGGTTTAAAAGTAAGGGTATAAAAAGTATACTCCAAAATAAAGTGCAGAACTGATAAGTATAAAAGCAAAACCAATACAAAAGATATTGAAAAAATGCTTAACTTATATGGCTTGAACCTCCAGTACAAACACTTACTCCTATTACTGTTCAAAGAATGCTACCTGGTACACCCTGTAAACTTCAGACTTTACATAAACCCTTCTCATACACAATAAGAGTGTTAAGCTAGTTTAGGAATCCCTCAGAGTAAATAAATGTAAATTCCATGGTACAGCTCCATAATAAGAAGCATGCCTTCTAAAGAAAATTAATGCATATTACCTTTCCTTTATAAATTTTGGCTTTAATTTCTGACACTTGTCCTTACAAAAGTTTTTTTTTTTTTTTTTATGGGGCATAGATGTTTATGATTATACTGCTCCTCCCTATGGTACATAAAACACAACATTAAGAAAACGGATCATCTAAAGCATGAGAATTACATCCCTTTTTGACTTTATGGTAGGAGTCTCTTCTTCAGAATAAAACAACTTAAACGTGACGTTTTTTATATATTATTATTAATGTGAATGGTATCATTTAGACTGGGATGGTAGTTAGCTTTTAGATTTCATTTCCATCACAGTTTGCTGCCATGTTTGTCCTCTACAACAAAATCCAATAGAAGAAATTAAAATTTTCTGAAATCTGAACACATTAAGGAATGTCTGAATAAAATGTTTTCAGTACTCTTAATTTTAACAGCATACAAATATTCACACGCCCTCTGTGCTAATCTAGTGTTTATACTAATTTAATATGAGTCACATGTCTCAAATACATCCTTAACAGAAGAGCAGCTAAATAGTAATCTGGTAACAGGTTTGAAAGAGAAAAGCCGTTGAGCATTTATGCCATGTGACCAGAAGTAGTAGTAAGAGAAAAAGACAATTTTTTTTTAACTTGTATTATTGTGCATACGTCTTCCCTAAAATAAAGTCAAAAGCATTCAAGTTTTTATGAAGAACAACAAATAAAACAAAACAAATATAAACCAGATAAAAGCAAATGACCAGGAACCAGGATCCACCACAAAATTTAATACAAACTCTCTCTAGTGCCTTGGCAAACGCCTTCCAAAGAGAATACAAACAGAAAAAAACACCACACATTTATACAATAGACTTAATCAACCTATTTTCAATTAAACAATTAAAACACCTAAATAATTATATACTTAAATAATTAGTTAAATAAAAACTCTCCAATTACATTCTATGTTAATGCCACTAGGGGCTAAAGTGCCATATTTCAATATAAAAACTGTTTCCTTATACAAACGTTTTTTCTTTATATTTGTACCATATTGAGCAATAGAAACATGTTCTAAAACAGTACCTAGCATACCCTGTGGGTTACTATTATGATACTTTTTAAAGTGCATTGCAAGTGGACTTTCTAACTTTTCATTCCTAATATCCCTGACATGTTCCTGTAACATGGTTTTAAAAGCCCTTTTACTTTCCCTCACATAGAACATTCCACATAGGCATCTGAGTGCATACAGAATACTTTCAGTATTACATGAAAACATACCTTTAGACTAAAAATTCTGTCCATTAATACATTGAAATGTTTTACTCACATATTGACATGTTATACATCTACCACAGGGATATGTTCCTGCTAAGTTAAAATTTATATTCAAGCATGCTGTAGGAGTAAAAAATCTAGCATGGACTAGCATAGCCTTTAGATTCTTGCCCCTTCTAAAGGAAAAAGTTACATTTTTTTTCAAAAAAATCTACTAAGTCCTTATATTTAAACAGGGAAGTCCAATAAAGTTGAATAATCTGCTTAACTTCTTCTGCCAGTAAATCATAGGTCGTAACCGCATAGATCTTTCTCAAATGATTTAATTCTTTCTTAAATCTACCTTGATGTTTATTACAATTATTACTAGGCTTATATATAATGCTCTTATTGACTTTATCTAAAGAGAGTAACACTTCCTCAGCATTATAACCCCTCTTTATAAATAACTGAGACGTTTTTTCTAACTCCTTATTTACCTCATTAGTGTTATTACATAATCTCTTTACTCTCATGAATTCTCCATACGGTAAAGATTTTAATAAATGTGGAGGATGATGGCTAGTTCCATCTAAGAAGTGTAAACCATCCTCACATTTACAAAATACCTTAGTAATAATTCTCCCATTTCCTCCTCTTTCAAGATTTATATCTAAGAAGTTAAACTTATTACCTAGTTGAAAACCATTAAACTTCAATCAAAATCTCATTTCTTGGAGGGTGTGTATAAAAATACTAACTTCTTCTCTACCCCTTTTACATATAAAAATTAAATCATCAATATATCGACAATATTTCACCACATACTTTTTGAAAAATTCTTTCTGGTACAAAAATTCCATTTCAAAAAGCCCCATCATGATGTTAGCATACATGGGGGCAAAAGCTGCCCCCATGGCTGTACCCTTCAACTGGTGAAATATCTGTCCATCAAACTCAAAATAATTATTTCTTAAACAAAAATCAACCAGTTCAATTATATAATGTGAAAGGGGACTATCTCCCGAGGTTTTGTTTAATGCTTCTAGCCCATTAAAGTTTTTATGTCTTGTGTGGTCCACAGTCCTTAATTTGGTATACTGTGCAGTTTGGTTCTTCATACATAAGTAAACAAAATGTGAGTGCTTTCTCTGGATATCTCTCAAATAAGTCAAGTTTGCCAATTTTACAAATCATACATAGAGTGGGTTATCTGGTCCTTATAGATAACAGTTTTCTATTCAGTTTTGTAGCAACCAAATGATAATATATTTCCATAAACAAATGAGCCTATACTGGTGGTGAAAAAGGTTAAAGCCACAGTTGTGGCCCAGATGACCAGAATGTGAGAAGTGGCTCAGGCAATTGATGGTGTATGCAGGGAGGATGGGTGTACCTGTTTTTGGAGGTAGTCAGCGATGGAGATCTCACAGTGCTCTGGTGGAGGCTGAGGCACAAAGTGAGATAGGTTATCAAACTGGTCAGGTGGAGGAGAATTAGGAGGAGGTCAGTCTAAGGACCAGGTTTCCAGATATCTGCAAGCCTCTCCTGGCTGTCTGCCAAGCTGAACAATAGATATCGGCAAGCTGAGAGGGGCAACAGGGCTAGGGACAGCTAACCAACCACTGGACAAATAATGGCTGCTGGTGTAGTGCCCAATGTCTCCCATGGAATCTCTTGCTCACCAGTCATCAGCACAATGAGATCAGTTTTCTCAGAAATCAGGGAGCCTACCAGATGCCATGGTCATTTTGGGAAAAGGCTGGTGAGAGCAATTGCAAAATTCTGAGATGTACAGACATCACGTAATAAAACAGCCTTGATTGTATCTGCTTTTTACTGCAGCTGATGGTTGTACAATTTATCTAATGAGCTGTGAAGCCAGAATGCATACAAAGAAAGAAAGAAAGAGAGGGGGACACTTCTAATCTTGGCCCACAGATGTTAAAATTACTTGATTTGTTTCCATTTCATAGTGTAGAATTCTATTTTTTGCCTTATTTAATTATATGACTCTTTTGTATTTTGGTGCAGTTAAAGAAACATACAGGTTCTTTACAACATGATTCATATTCAGAATTATCCAGACTTCTTATGAGACATTAAACTGAAATCCCATTTGCTTGAGTTGGTGATAGCTCAGGTAGATGTAAAATATCCCACTGCACCTACCAAAACTGTAGGGTTCTTTATTTCTATACAGAAAAGAACTCATTTACAATATACTTACATATTTACAAATGTACAGAGCTCGACAAATATATTTACACTTATTTCTGATTTTCCTTACAATCATACTAAGTTTTCATCCCTATTAGACCCCTGCTCCTTTTCCATAACCACCACCTGATTTTACTTAATACTGTTGCTAAAATCCATTTACCACTAAAATAACTTCATTTTTTCTTTTATTCTATTTAATCCATATGACATAAAATAACTTTTTATCTGTTCTTTTAACATATTATTTACTTCTGTTCTTATAATATCAATATTTAATCATATCCATGCTTATTTTATCCACTTATTTTATATATTCTAAAAATCTTCTTTACATAGTTTTCCCCATAACTTTTTTTACTCTTTTACATTTCAAAAACATGTATTCAGTATTTTCTTCTTTTTGACAATGTAAACATATTGTATCACTTGTCTTTTTATATGACATGTTTCCTTTTCCAAATAATTTATCTATTTCAAGACTCCACAAAAAATCTTGACATCCTACTTTCTGATTGCACCACTTTCTTCCTATATTTATAGCTTTAGTTTTTTCATTTGTTAGATTTCCCCATGGTTTTACATAATAATGTTTTATCTTTACATTCTTATGCCACACTTTTCTTTTTTCTCTATATCATCAGTTTTTATTTTTTACAAAAACATTTTCTTGGTAATATTTTTTTTCATTTATACACTTTTTTATCATACTCTAAAATGTATCATACTTATATTTATACAATTTTACTACTAATCCCTCATCATTTTCACTTATCCACTTTGACACTGTTTTTTTTTTCAATGTTGTTGTGTCTTTCGGCTTTGCCCAGTTAGGGGTCGCTACAGCGGAACTCCGGTCCGCTAATGATTGGCAGTAGATTTTTACGCGCCGAGTTGCCGGCCCTGATGCACAACCTTCAACAAAGGTACGCCCATTCATGCATGTCTCCACACAGAAGACGCTCTAGCTGAGAATCGAACAGGACAATGTCTTACTGTGAGGAGACAACACTACTGCATTTTTTTAATTTTGTGCACCAACTACAGACTAGGTTGTACACATACGTAAAAGAATTCCTTCTTGGTTACACATAAATTCAGCTAAAAACTACTAAACTAACTATTCTAGATCCAGTAACTATTTACAAATATTCAAAAGTGCTACAAAGGCTAAAGTAAAAATGTATGAGAGAATAAAACAAAAGAATTTGGTCTTACTTCATAGGTTCATAGGTGTTTACTAGGCTAACGACCACAAGGGCCCTTTTAAGCCTAGCCATGCATCCCAAATCTCTGACAAGTTCTGATACCCTTGATAAGTATAAGTATGGGCCTGGGAGATGAATCATTTACAGGTTACCTCTGTCTATTACAGACATGGGTGACAAACCAGGGATGAATTTTCGGTTAGCCATCCAATTGTTCAAGTTACATTTGAATTGGGTTAGGGAGGAACTCTGCTTCACATGGATGGGGAGCGAATGGGCCAAAACAACCCTTTTATCATGTGTCCAAGATATGATCAAAGAGTAACTTCCAGTATTTCTGATAATAAACTCTTTTTCTTGCATTCCATGAAAGTTTGGTATGTTCTAACCAATTTTTGGTAATGTACAGTTTGACTAGAGCACACAGAGTAATTAGAATGTGGAGATCCAATCTGGATAATTTTAGTTCAGTGATATGGAGAATGGCCAGTTCTCATGATAGGGTTGATTTATGATATCCCATCTTTTCTAATCGTACCTTAAGAGAATACCACAAATGTTGTGAATATTTGCAGAAACATAGTATATGTAGAAGATCTGCTTGCAGGAAAGGGCAGCAATTGCATTAGGGTGGGGTTTTGAATCAAATTTATTCAAAATCTTGGGGGTATAATAGGCATTATTATTGATCATTAGTTGCGTGTATACCAACTTCTTAAATGGAGATAGGTTAATTGTGAGGTTTATTGATTTAAGTTTCTGCTCCTCTGTGAGTGTGTTTCCCCTATCATCCCAGTACTTGGAGTAGAGTACCACATTTTCATAATGACATTAACCATTTTATAGGTGTTGGAGAGTGCTTCTTTCCTGCTATGTAAACGCTCCATAATATCTAAAAGTCTATTTAGCTCAGCCTCATTCATAATTGTGTTCCTGGTCATTGATGTGATAATCTCCCTGATCTGGCATAGGATGATGGTATATTTTTTATTAACCTTTAGGGCTTCCCGTAGTTCTTGTAATGATTTCCCTATATGTTTATAAATATCCCACTGTATACAATTCTTGATTAGTTGGTATTCTGTTACATTTAACATTTTATTATTTATATCGAGGTTTGGGTTTAGATGAAAAGGTTGAAGAAGAAAAAAGATACCATCCAATTTTAAGGTTTTAATCAAATCCTAAAATGTTCTAATATTTTGCTTTAATGTAGTTTTTAACTTGAGATTCTTTATGTTCTCTTGAGATATGTAGGGTATCGATTTGGGATTTATATTTTCCTTAAGTACATGTTGATGCCAAATCCTGACCCATGTCAGAGACCATGTTTCTTTGTCCGCAGAAAAATTTGAAATTAGGGTCAGCCTGATAGATGAGATGATTTTGTGATAAAGTTGAAAGTTGGGCAAACTTAAACCACCTTTCTCTTTAGGATAGGTTAATTTTAAATAACTTATCCTAAAAGATGGGATACCAAATAAACTTAGCAAGTTCCTTGTTAATTCTGTGAAAAAAGTAGTTTGGAATTACTGAATTTGATGCATTAAAATGATATAATAGCCTTGGTAAAACATTCATTCTAATTATTGTTGCTTTAGACATCGTGGATAATTTCAGTTATCTCCATCTGTTCAGGTCTGATCTAATGTTGGTCCATAATTTCCCCATGTTATTCTGAAACATGGATAGATAATTATGTTTGTAAAATATCCCTAAATATTTAATAGAATATACTGTTTTGAAATGGGAGTCTAGAAAATAGAATTCACTGTAGTTAAAGAGATTCATGGGAAATATCTGGGATTTCTTGTGGTTCACCTGATAGTTTGAGACTTTCGAATATTCATCTATTGCTGCCACAATTTTCCTCAAATCTCTATTGGGGAATTCAAAATAGATGTTCAAATCATCTGCACTTTGACACTTTGTACAAATTTAATTAAGCAGCATATACCACTGGGTTATTTAACCCTAAACCTCCTTACTCTTTATTTATATAAAAAACTCATCTTTTTATTGAGTTTAACTTAGAACCCAATAAGAATGAAACATGCACACACACACACACACACACACACACACACACATATATATATCTATATATATATATATATATATATATATATATATCTATATATACAGAATCATTTCTTTTCAAATACTATTGGCAACATAAATACATCTGCTAAGTATGCTATTTTCCCATAAGTACTTAATGTATCGTAAAAAGCCTTATTTTCTGAATGATAATTTATCTGTTATCCAGAGAAGACAGGCTTGGTTTATTCTAATGTTTTTCCCATTGATTTTTACTTACATCTCTATTCCCAAATTTTATGCCTAACACTTAAATTTCATTCATTGTAAAATATATATCCTTATCTTTACTACATCAGCTAAACTTTTACTTTTTTATTTATTTAAAGCCACCCCAATCACCTATAGACACACATTTCTGTAAAGTATTACTTCTTTTATCTAAATTTTGACTACAGCTGCCCAAAGAAATACATCATCACCCTGCTAGGTGTAATGATATGATTAACTGACCAAGTGTGTGTGAGCTGCATATGCCGTACATGGCAAAATATTTTTTGTTACTATATTTTTTTGGGGGGGTAACAAGAATTTGAAATCTGCTATCCTTCAAATCCACTGGCTTCTGACTTTCTTTACGTCAGAGCTTTGAAGTTGATCTTTAATTATATTGTATTGTATTTGTTTATTTACCTTTTACAAAATGCACAGCTATAGAATTTTCAAGTCTTTGACTCTTAATTTACCTGAAAGTGCTCCTGCATTCTAATCTTATTGTTCTTTAAAGTATGGACTCATTTTTATTCCTGTTTTCTTCTTTACATGCATGTGCCCAGGACACCACAGTCTCCAGCAGGATGCTGAAATTTATTTGCAGGAGCAAACATTCCCTGCTTTGTCTTTGAGCACACTAAGCCAGCATATTGCATACCATGTCTCTAAATCCTTCTAAGGGTATGTGTCCATGTACCTGCACCTGCACATGCATTTCTGCATAGGTGTGTGTGTGTGTGTGTGTGTGTGTGTGTGTGTGTGTGTGTGTGTGTGTGTGTGTGTGTGTGTGTGTGTGTGTGTGTGTGTGTGTGTGTGTGCGTGTGTGCGTGTGTGTGTGCATGTGTGTGTGTGTGTGTGTGTGTGTGTGTGTGTGTGCATATCTATCTACATCTATATATATACAGAATGACAGAAACTGAGAGTGAAAACACTCTTTTAAAAGACAGCTGAAGGGTAAATGTTTTTTTCTTCTCATAGCAGCTTGTTTTTTTTTTAACTTTTCTGTTCAATATAAAAAACATACAAACACTTTTCATTACATAGCATGAAAAGGAAGCCTACATCACTGTGGTAACTTTTTTTACTTTGAGTAAATGTTTTGTCTGAATCCACTGGTTTGTTTCCATTGTTACAGCCCCATGCTTACACTGTATATTCTTTTGTATACTTGAATTAAAGATGGAACCTAAAGTAAAATCTATGCAGGCACAATTATTATTCTGTATGATTACCAACTGCAAATTAAAGTATATGCAACAAATAAATTTGGGTACTATATAAGCACCCACAGTAAACACCCTGTATGTATGCTATATTATACACAATCATCCCATGGACAAGTACTGCAGGAATTATTTTGTAAAGCATGTAGATTATTAAGAATCTGTACTGTCCAGAGCAGACGTGCAGAGTTACGGCCTATTCCTGAAAAAAGTTGCTTTGCTTTTAAAAGCTATGTTATGATGTACAGTTTTTTTGGCTGCTAGAATAATGCTACTCATTTCCAGGTCAGAAATTTGGCTCCTTCGCACAATAGTACCATGTGACTGGACAATGATCTTGTTTGCTGTGTGGGCGGAAATGATTTGTAGCAGCTCTTATTGCAAGCAGCAGAGCATTAAGTACAGCCCTAGGGCTAAAGGTGGGAGGGAGCCTACCTGACATTTATTTTGTCAATAATGAGACGTGTAAAATATATCAGCTTTCAAAACTGAAATCGACCCAAGGCATCTACCTCTATTTGTTATGATAATGCTTTCTTCTGTAAAACCAGCACTTTTTCACAGATATCTGACATAATTAAATATTTTCACCCACAGCTGGGTGGTTAAAAATTTTAATTAATAAACTATTCAAAAGTTGTATTCATGCTTAGTTGAGTTATTAAATGCATTACTTTAATTTACATATACTGGGAAAATAAATCCTTAATGAATTCTGTGTATCTCTGATATGAAAACTGTTATATGCATTACCTGCAACAGTACAATAAGCATTCCTTCCAAGTAATATATTAAAACATGTTCTGACAGAAGCATATTTCTCATTAAACTTTCTTGTTGTCTCTTAACATTTCTGCTTTTAATTTTACTTCGGCTGACACAATCTATTAAAAAACGCATGGGAGAATGAAGTAAGGTTATCGAAATCTTCCACAATCCAAGTTTTAAACACAATTAGACACTTACTGCAGTTTTTTGGGTTCCTGTTGTCCTTTATCACTACTTTCTGAATGTTGGTACGAAACAGAGTAGTCCAGTTGACCGTATGGTAATAACAGAGGTTGTAATTATCAGTGATGTAGACATTTCCAGCACTAATCTCATTGAGAGACTGGAGGTGGAGTGAAGAGATACCTTGCTGCTTTAGAATGAGGAGTGCAATTCCACTGTGAACAGATAAATAATTTGGTTAGCAATTACTAGATCACATAGTTAAACAAGCAAGCAATATAAATATATATAATACTATTATCAAGTATTCAAAGAGCGAATAAAAAAAAATTATTTTTAGATTGGATTTAAAAATATTGAAAATAAAAACACTGTTGTTTGCAGTGGGCAAGCCCCCAACACCACCTCTGAGACCGCCCAACAGCAAAGAAAGGGTAAATTCCCAGACCCCGCTGTGCCGTGATTTTCACGCAAGCAAGAGCATCCGGCAGACTGAAAAACAGGGGAAGAAGAATGTTCAATCTTTTGAGCATTCAATCTCACTGCCTGACTCATATATGCATTTGCTTTTAGAATCATAGCAATCAGAGTAAAATCATTTTTTTTTTGTATGTTGTGAATTTTTAGCAGTTAAATCTGTACTTCTAGCTTACTGAAACATTAAAATCTGAAAATTCAGTGACTACTAAATCCAAGTAACACAGTGAAGGTGAAAAAGCTTTAAGAACTCTATGCAATTAATTAATAAATAGAAAATTAAGTCAGTCAGTGTGTAAGTAAATAAATAAGTCAACTTCTCTTCACATTAATACATTAATGGAGAGTAATTTGATTACAATATTGGCTAGTTTATTAAAGTATAGTTGTTGTTTATCCTTAATGTGCATTTAATTTTGTTAGTAGCAGCTCCTTTTCTACGTTAGACATTTGATGGCATGTTTTTAGGAAAACAGCAGAAATAAGTTAAATGACAGATATTTGGTTCTGCAGCCTAACTCATGCTCTAAGTAACACAATTCAGACTGAAAATGCATTTTTTTGAAAAGTGCAGGCATCTGCTCTAACCAAATCATATTCATCAATATTTTCAAGACACTGCATTGCATATCTCTTTATCCCTAGTTCCTCATGCCATGGTGCTAACGTCCATCGAAAAACTGGAAGAAAGTGCATTAGGAACTAAAACTAAGGGCTCTGCCGTGTCCACAGCTCCCTTCACATCATTTCTCAAAGTGCCTCTCAATAACATGAAAAGATCTCAGTTATTATAAGAGAATTGTTAATATAAAAATATCAACAGGTGAAAACAGTTATTTGATACTCCCACTGCAGGACATGTACACAAAAAACTTTTAAAAATAAAGGTGTGCTCATCTTACAACTATGATTTTAATTTATTTTATGTATTGTACTACCCAGCACTGTTGGGTTAATTTTGACTACAGCTGCCCAAAGAAATACATCATCACCCTACTAGGTGTAATGATATGATTAACTGACCAAGTGTGTGTGTGAGCTGCATATGCCATACATGACAAGATATTTTTTGTTACTATATTTTTTTAGGGGGGGTAACAAGAATTTGAAATCTGCTATCCTTCAAATCCATTGGCTTCTGACTTTCTTTACATCAGAACTTTGAAGTTGATCTTTAATTGTATTGTATTGTATTTGTTTATTTACCTTTTACAAAATGCACAGCTACAGAATTTTCAAGTCTTTGACTCTTAATGTACTTAAAAGTGCTCCTGCATTCTAATCTTATATTTTCTAAATGTGTTGTGACATATATTACACCTGTAGTGTATTGCAGTTCAGAGTAACAACAAACAGAACAATGATCACAGGTGTTCATTAAGCTGAACAAAGATAACTCTTTGTACCAGTACATTTTGAAAGGATACTTCTCAGCTGTCAAGAATTTTTCAAAATGCCCAGATGTTTTCTTTTATTTCTCATCTGTACCTCATGATATTTCTAGTTTCCTGGCAAATTATTAAGGTCTGCAATCACTAAATAAGTACAAACATTTGAGGTATAGAGTTTATTTCCTTCAGAAAATGCATGCTAATGCAAAATCTGCTATTCTAGCAACTTTCTAAGCAGAGAAGAGAAATTTTTAAAATCAGTCCCTATTTTTACAGCTGATTCTTATGCTAAGAGCCAGAGAGGTATGCTTTAAGGCTATATCCATAACAAAAATGAAACGAAAGGGATAATTTGTATAGAATCATGTAAAATCAAATTCTACCACTTCTATGACTCTTTTAATAGGGAACCTAGATAACTATAGTGCAGCCTATGAGTGACAGGCTGAGATACTTAGGAACGGAGGCATTATTTTCTGTGCGAATGTGTAGCATGTCAGTGTCCAAAAGGTTCAGGTACTGGCTGAAAGCCTGACCATCAGTGGAAGGCAGTTTTCACAGCAGATGAAGGTCATGGATACAGATGGGTTCAAACACACACACACACACACACACACACACACACACACACACACACACACACACACACACACACACACACACACACACACACACACACACACACACACACACGATTCTGGAGGCATACACAGTTGATAACATGCATGAAAAATCTGCAGAAAGATAGATGAGGTGGTTATAATGTTAAACAGTATGTGCCATCAAGATAACATACTGAAGTATATTTTGGTAGAGATGCTACACACTCAAACATACACACACACGCACATGCACACACACACACACACACACACACACACACACACACACATGCACACAGACACACACACACACAGACACACACACTAATATGACAGCACATATGAATGTTTAGTAAGAAAACTTGATACAGAAGGCATACACAGTTGATAACAGGCATGACAAATCTATGGAAAAATAGATGAGGTGGTGCTTGGCACCCATTTTATAAAGTTTAACAGTATGTGTCATCAAGATAATAATATACTGAAGTATATTTTGATAGAGATGATACACACACACACACACACACACACACACACACACACACACACACACACACACACACACACACACACACACACACAATTAGAAAGTCACTTACTACCACACCTGTGGCATAAAAAGCTAACACTAAAATAAATAAAAAATGCTTCTCTTATTCTATATATTTTGAGATGACAATGTGCATATGATTCGAATCTTTAAGGACTATTTACCTGTATAGTTCCCGTCCGCCTATGGTAACCAAGTTGGAAAACACACTGAAGTCAGTCATGTTCTTAGGCCATGCTTGTATATTTAGATAACCTAAAACAAAATAATAAACAAACATATAAGGGATATTCACATATTTGTAAACTTCAGCTCTTTGCTGAGTCCATTTATATTTGTATTCTTTGGCCTACAATGGTTACACAAAGCATTTTATATTCAACTGCCATAACTTGTATAAATCCTGAAATCTTTTTTTTTTTTTTGCAATGACAGTTTTTGTAATGCTTTTAGCTATTCCTAAAAACATAAAAATAAAAAAATAAAAAATAAGCTGATTTCCAAATTACCCACCTAACTTAATCAATAAAATCTTGATTATATGAGCCCATTACTGGATGCATATGAGTCATAAGACCTTGTCATCCTTATTTAAACTCACAGTCTGTCTGTCAGCTCTCCCATGTTGCTTCAAGGACCAGATCAAGGCCACAGATTTGGGCAGCCATGCATTATTAATCAAGAGCCTTTCTGAAAAATGATTCTTCACTGACTCTTCTGCACTTTGGAATAAAAGTTATTTGCAAGACTGGATGAAATATGTTTTGGAATAACTACTGTGGTGAGGCATATGCTTTAGACTGACTCTTAATATCTGAAATTTAGCCTTGCTTTTTGCTACAAATATAAGCAATTAGTTTCTTTGGGAATTTTAATTTTATTGCATTACTATGTGCCAAATGCTGCACAGTATACGCAGCTGTAAGCTTGTGTCACTTGAAAAATTGCTTTGGTTTGCAGGTTTTCCACATTCTTTAGAGACTGTAAGAAATAGTGCATAGCAGGGGTGCGGGTTATTACACAGAAAAAAATATGCCACCAAAATGTGTAATGACACCAGACATTATCACTGCAGTTAAGAAAAATGACAAAAATGTTATACTTTACTGATAGGGAAGGCAGTTTAATTTTTACATACATCTGTAAGAATGGCAAGCAGTCATTGATGAGGCCATGTCTGTCAACAGCAAATTACATGGCAAATAAATAGCTGCAACATGAAATGTAGAATATGTCATACTTGCAGCACTGCATTTTTTTGCTGGAAAAAGGTATGCACTGTAGCAGTATATGAAAACAAAATGTAATATCTTACCAACAAAAAGGGTATATCCATTAATGTGAAGCTGTGGTTAGCATTTTAAAACTGAACTCTATCTACGAGTATTTTTTTCTGTACAATCCCCACATCTCTTTGACGAGAATAATTCCTATCTTGTGGCCAGCTTAATACTGTAGACGGATAAAGCTGTGGCTGCGGCCCAGATGACCCACCAAAAATTAGCAATCTGTCCGTTTAAGGAGCCAGCAAGAGAAGGTGATAGTTAGCTGATAAACACATCAGTCCTGTAGGGAGTATAAGGCACAGCAGACAGTGGCACTACTAACACCTTGTGGAGAGTGTATAGCATAAAATGATTGGGGTGGGACATCTGCCTGGCTCTGGCAAACCATAATCAGACGGTGTAGGCTCAGTGTGTGTTAGTATAGTAATGTGTAATGTGTTCTTTCATGATGAGGTCGTAACATTCCCTACCTGATAGAAAAGCCACAGGGCATAAATTAACTGCCAATAGAAGGCTGAGGAACTTATGCAAAAAAAAAAAAAAAAAAAAAAAAAACTTACACAAACTAAATAGCTAAATTTATTTATGTTTCATACTTAAAATGTTTTACCAGGTAATTGGCCTAGTCCTCAGACAGATTTTTATTCAGAACAGAAAACATGAAGAACAAGTTCAGGAGCACCTTCTACCTCAACAAAATGTATCAAGTAAGCAGACTTCATTAACATACTCCCCAAACACATGGGGAAAGGGTTTGGGGAGAATTCTTTGGCTCAAGAATATGATAAAAACAATTAGCTTAAAGATGAAAGGAGTATAACACAAAAACAAATATACATATGTAGTTGCATTTTCTCCATTCATACTAATTTGTTTCTGGGTATCACCTACACATGAGAGAGAGAGAGACAGAAATGATACATGAAATCCTTGCCCAGTTTTCAGCTACTTAAAACAGCTTAGTGGCAGAGTATCTAAAACGGTCATCCTAAGGTTGTAGGCTCAATTCTATAGTACTGTGTACATTGACTTTGACCATGACCTGTGCTCCAAAAGCTTCTACTAGACATTATCAGCTCATTGGTGTTCTGGATCAGGGAGCATGTCAGCCTGTTCTTTGCTTTACTTTCTTTGTCTGATTACATAAGCAAAAAAATGTATGTGAGAATCTTATAACATCTTCCAATGTGTAAATCTCTCCCAAAAGCTCAGCCATAAATTCAGATACAGAGCTGCATTACATTCCAAAAGTAGAATCCCAGAGGATGATGAGGGTGTTACAATCTGACAAACTGATTGAACAGGTATTGATCAGAATTAGGCTAGATAATCAGGCACAGGGAGTAAAACTACAGCTTCACATTAATGGATACAACCTTTTTGTTTGCAAGATGTTACATTTTTTTCATATACTGTTGCAGTGCGTACTTTTTCTCAGCAAAAAAAATGCATTATTCCAGTTATGACATATTCTCCAATTCATTTTTCAGGATTTATTTGCTATGTAATTTGCTGTTCAGACAGATGTGATAAAACCTCTTTTTTTTCAATTCCAAAGGTTATACTGAAGCATAGCTGTCTTCCTCCATAAACAGACACACACACACACACACACACACACACACACACACACACACACACACACGCACACACGGGCATAGCTAGGGTGAGCTTAACGGGCATCCACCTTGGGCACAAGGTGTTTCCTACAGGTTTGAACAGAGAAAGAACTTCTTTCTTGCACCACAGACAAGAATGAAGGGACCTTTTATTTATGTCTTTGTTTTTGTTTTGTTCTCAGCTTAAAGTTGATGGGGTGTCAGATCAAGAAATGGTACAGGACAACAGAATAGCTTGTTACAGTGCTACACACACACACACACACACACACACACACACACACACACACACACACACACACACACACACACACACGCACACACACCTACACACACGCACACACACCTACACACACCTACACACACACTGGTTTTATGTTTTAATGACACATATTTTAAAACCCACTATTCACAAACTTGTATATGCTATATAAAGTATTGTACCATTATTCTTAAGACTATAGTAATGTTGAGTGCTGGCTAGAGTAAGAATTCAACATGCCATGCTTCTCAAGCTTTATTTGGTGGTGGGCAATACATTTTTCATTTATGCTAGATTGATTTTGCATATTCCTACTTATGTATGATATTAACTTTGCTACATAGTAAACCTAAACACAGAAAAGCATATCATATTCCACATGGAAGGTTTGTTGCTACTCTATTAACATGGCATTAATAGAAACACAGTTGCATTCTGGACAAAATTTTTTGAAAGATTTTGGATTCAAAAAACTTTCCCACTTTGTGTTAAGCAAATCTGTGTGATGAGTGATTATGCACACAGTGTGTCCTATTCACAAATACAGGTGCTTCAAGACAGGCAGGCCAAGCAGCATGGTTGGGGATGGTAAATGATAATATAATGATATAATGAGATCATAATAAGTAACATTATTAAGGTGATCTTCTTAATAAGGTATGCAAATATGGCAAAATAAGATGACAGAGTGATGCATAACTGTATAACTGCCATCCAAAAGGACTGCAACCACTGTATATGTGAACTTGGATGAATTTTCTTGTTCAGACTAAAGAAATCGCAAAATAATGTAAGGGGCTTTCTGCAGCACTAGAAAATATGTATCTGCAACAGGATCATATTTTTGCTGCTGTGGCCTACAGTGCACAATGTGCTGCTCAGAGGTGGCGGGTCATACAAACACACTTAGCATTTCATGGACTCTGTGGCATTTGGGGCTGTTACTATGTGGACAGGGACACCATCCAAGAAATTGTGGACATGTGTTGGCCTCATCTGCAGCCCTGTTGGGGGGGGGGGGTCATGCAGTACCTGTCCCAGAGAATATCAAGGAATGTGTGGCTTTACATATATTAGCTCTTTCTCTCTCTCTCCCTTTTACACACCATGTGGTATATCTGGGCAATGAGCACCTTTCAGCATGCGCCCTTTCTGTAGCAGTAAGGGTTTTATGGGCTCAGGTTGCCAGCTCAAGGCCCAAATATATTAGCTACAGTGACCTAGTAGTGACACTCTTGGAGTATTTCAGGCATCTGTTTCTGTAATACTCCATCAGTTTCTTAATGTCATGTTCTATTTTGTGGGGGTGCATATGTGGCTCAAATATACCTCATAGGAGAGAGCCAACACCATGCTGGATTTCTTTGATATCGCCCATTTACCATGAGGTACTAGGCACCATAGAGTGTACCAAGTCACCTAGGAAGGAGGTACATGAACTGAAAAGGGTATCACTGCACCAACTGCCAGGTCATCTGTAATGCACAGCTTAACATCTGCAATGTGTATGCAGGCCAGCCAGTAAGTTATCACACATCCAGCCTATGGTATGCCTGTAACCTGTACCTGTGGTTTGTTAAGTGTGCCTTACCCCAGGGGAATCTTGTTGGTAATGCTGGATATGCCCTGGTATGGTCTCATGACACCCATAAGAAATCCACAGAATTAAACAGAGCTAGTGAACAGCTGTGTTTAGTCACAAACAAGGAACATTACTGATCATGTATTTGTACTGCAAAAGGCATGGGTTTGCTCTTTGGGTTCATCTGGTAGTGCCCTGCAGTATGACTCTGGCACATGTGCAGAAATTGTGTCAGTGAGTCACATGCTACACATTATACTTTTAATACAGTTTGCATCAGGGCAGTCACTTACAGAAAGCACTGTCCCCAATAAAGTAGGCAGGGGTGACTGAGTCAGGTGAGGAGTCAGCATGGAGTCAGCACCAGAGGGTGATCATGCTAGTTGGAGGCAGGTGCAGTATGAAGTGACACTGGCAAAGAGGCAGAAGCTTACAAATACCTTCACAACATAGTAGTTAAGAGTAAAGCATATGAGCTTCAGTAAAAGTGATGCATGAAAAGCCATTACCAGGCTGTGCTTACCCATTCATAGTCTGGCCTCATTGTGCATCAAATTTAATCAAACCAAGGTATAATATACAAAGTACAGGGGCAAGACACATTTATCATCATTTGCACAGGTGGAGAAGGGAACAAAGAGTTGATGTCTTTCACAGGGAAATGTATTTATGCTGAGGATTATTAAATTAAAATGTGTTGTTGGTTCTCTTACCTTCAGTGTGCATGTGTGTGTGTGTGTGTGTGTGTGTGTGTGTGTGTGTGTGTGTGTGTGTGTGTGTGTGTGTGTGTGTGTGTGTGTGTGTGTGTGTGTGTGTGTGTGTGTGTGTGTGTGTGTGTGTGTGTGTGAGTGTTTGTGAGTGTGTCGGGGGTAATTTAAAGTGCTTTGTAAAGGGCACACTGCTGTATTTCTCTCTATTATCCCTTAAGACAATACAGTGAATAAACTGTTTCACAGGAGGAGTTTAAAGAGTCTAAGACTGCCGGGGTGAGTATACTTACTTCAGAATGTACAGCTTTTTATATTAAAGGTAGTAGACATACAGTATCATACACCACACATTTCAAAAATCACTGCCATTTAGGTGATAACTTTTATAGTTCAAAGGTAGTAGTATGGCTGTTGAAGGTTTTTTTGTGTGTGTGTGTGTGTGTGTGTGTGTCTGTGTGTGTGTGTGTGTGTGTGTGTGTGTGTGTGTGTGTGTGTGTGTGTGTGTGTGTGTGTATTCTGCCATATACTCGGACAATTGGCTCAAAATGTCAAGAATAGCTCCCACATATTGATGATGCCTGTGGGTTAAATTCCCTCCCCCCAAGTATGTTATCTCTACCATCTCATTACTTATCTCCTCCCAACACTTCTTTATGGTGCTCTCATCCTTACAGACTTTCAAGCATCACAAAAGTAAAAACTTGAACAATACTGTAACAAAGTTAATAACCAAAAATACACTACGTAGAACACCAGAATGAAATACTACACTGGGAAAGAGCTCAAATAAAAAATTCTGTCGTTTATTAAAAAGGTTAAGCGCTTTCATCTAAAAAGTATAGACTTCATCAGAACACTTCAATACTACTATTGTCTGTTTAAATACAAAACACAACCAATCACATCCTTTAATAAGTTAATTAAATTTGTAATGTCATACCCCCCTAATGAATATGTTAAAAAACTTAAACAGGCATATACAAAATATATATCATTTACATTCTTGCTTTAATAATACATTTAATAAGTATGTGATCAACTCTGCAGGGGACTAGACAGGAGCTTGCTGAGGTGTATATAAGTGCAAAAAGCTTGCAAATGTGGGTTTTATAGCAGGGAAATGAAAGTGATAGAATTTATCCCAAATGGCCAATAAACTACTAACGTCTGGGCAGAACCCACTCCTCGCAGGGACAGATAGGCTGGTCAAAGCTCCCCTCTCACACAAGTGAATAAAGAAACTTCCTTCTATCCAAGTAAGGTATGGGCAAACACAGAAACTTGGAACACAACCCTGAATTCAGAACTAACCTGAAAACTGGATTATACTAGCTTAGAAAAGTGGGAAAAAAGTATTGTTTCTTTTGTTTTTTTTTCAGAAAATAAAGCAAAAAAAAAAAAAAAACACTTTAAATGCACAGAAATTATTATTGCACTTGAGTGTGTAGCCTACAACAGTTAAATGGGTAATTTAAGCAAAAAACGACTTTGTTAAAGTGGAGGCAGTAAAATAAGTACAGTATCTGGCAGAAACAAGCTTTTTAAATCACAGAAACTCGAAAGATTTGGCGTTTTTGTCAGAATTAACTAAAGGCAGCAAGAAAATGCAGACAAATGGTAATCACTCTAAAGTCTCTCCTTTGTCTATCTGCTCCTGTAAAACTCTGCAGGGCACCAGGCAGGAGCATGCTGAGCTGTATACAAGTGCAAAAACTGGGCAAATGTGGGTTTTATAGCAGGGAAATGAAAGAGATAGAAATTAGCTCAAAATGGCCAATAAGCTACTAACTTCTGTGCAGAAACCACTCCTCGCAATGACAGATAGGCTGCTCAAAGCTCCCCTCTCTCACAAGTGAACAGAGAAACTTCCTTCTATCCAAATAAGGTATGGGCAAACACGAAAACTTGTAACAAAGCCCTGAATTCAGCACTAATCTGAAAACTGGACTATACCAGCTTAGAAAAGTGGGAAAACAAGTATTTTATTTTGTTTTTTTTTTGGAAAATAAAGCAGAAACAATAAAAAAAACACTTAATGGCTATCACGCTTGAGTGTGTAACCTACAACAGTTAAACGGGTAATGTAAACACAAAAATGACTTTGTTAAAGTGGGGCAGTAAAATAAGCACAATATCTAGCTGAAACAAGCTTTTTAAATCACAGAAACTCTAAGGAACCGACATTTTTGGCAGAATTAGCTAAAGGCAGCAATAAAATGCAGAAAATTATACTTAATCACTCCAAAGTCTCTCTTTTGCCTCTCTGCTGCTGTAGAACTCTGGAGGGCACCAGGCAGGAGGTTGCTGAACTGTATACAACTGCAAATACTGCGGAAATGTGGGCTTTATAGCAGAGAAATGAAAGAGATAGAAATTAGCCCAAAATGGGCAATAAACTACTAACTTCTGGGCAGAAACCACTCTGCCAGGGACAAACAGCCTACTCAAAGCTCCTCACTCCCACAGGTGAACAGAGAAACCTCCTTCTATCCAAGTAAGGTATGGGCAAACTCAGAAACTTGTAACACAGCCCTGAATTTAGCACTAACCTGAAAACTGGACTATAATAGCTTAGAAAGGCAGAAAAACAAATATATATATTTTTTTTCAGAAAGGCAGGAAAATAAGTATTTTTTTTTCAGAAAATGAAGCAGATACATCAAAAAAACACTTTAAATGCACAGAAATGGCTATCACACTTGAGTGTGTAGCCTACAAAAGTTAAACAAGTAATTTAAACACAAAAACAACTTTGTTAAAGTGGAGGCAGTAATATGTAGCTGAAACAAGTTTTTAAATGACAGAAACTCTTAAAAATAGGTGTTTTAGGTGGAACTAGCTAAAGGCAGCAAGAAAATGCAGAAACATGATAATCACTCCAAAGTCGCTTCTTGTCTCTCTGCTGCTGTAGAACTCTGCAGGGTACTAGACAGGAGCTTGCTGAGGTGTATATAAGCACAAAAAGCTCGCAAATGCGGATTTTATAGCAGGGAAATGAAAATGATCGAAATTAGCCCAAAATGGCCAATAAACTACTAACTTCTGGGCAGAAACCACTAGTCCAGGGACAGATAGGCTGCTCAAAGCTCCCCTCTCTCACAGGTGAACAGAGAAACTTCCTTCTATCCAAATAAGGTATGGGCAAACACAGAAACTTGTAACACAGCCCTGAATTCAGCATTAAACTGAAAACTGGACTAAACTAACTTAGAATGGTAGGAAAACAAGTATTTTTTTTTTCAGAAAATAAAGCAGATACAATCAAAAAACACTTTACATGCACAGAAATGGCTATCCCACTTGAGTGTGTAGCCTACAACAGTTAAACAGGTAATTTAAACACAACAAATTTGTTAAAATGCAGACGATAACATAAGTACAATATGTAGCTGAAACAAGCTTTTAAATCTGCATAGGCGGAATTAGCTAAAGGCAGCAAGAAAATGTGGAAAAATTATACTTAATCATTCCAAAGTCTCTCTTTTGTCTCTCTGCTGCTGTAGGATTCTGCAGGCACCATGCAGGAGCTTGCTGAGCTGTATACAAGAGCAAAAAGCTCGCAAATGCGGGTTTTATAGCAGGGAAATGAAAGAGATAGAAATTAGCCCAAAATGGTCAGTAAACTACTAATTTCTGGGCAGAAACCACTCCTCCAGGGGCAGACAGTCTGCTCAACGCTCCCCTCTCTCACAGGTGAACAGAGAAACTTCCTTCTATCCAAGTAAAATATGGGCAAATACGGAAACTTATTCCACAGCCCTGAATTTAGCACTAACCTGAAAACTGGACCATACTAGCTTAGAAAGGTGGGAAAACAATTTTTTTTTTTTTTGTTTTTTTTCAGAAAATAAAGCAGATACAATCAAAAAAATACTTTAAATGCATAGAAATGTCTATCACATTTGAGTATGTAGCCTACAATAGTTAAACAGGTAATTTAAACACAAAAACAACTTTGTTAAAGTGGAGGCAGTAATATGTAGCTGAAACAAGCTTTTTAAATCACAGAAACTCTTAAAAGATCAGTGTTTTAGTCAGAATTAGCTAAAGGCAGCAAGAAAATGCATAAAATGATACTTAATCACTCTGAAGTGTCTTTTTTGTCTATCTGCTGCAGTAGAACTCTGCAGGGCACCAGGCAGGAGTTTGCTGAGCTGTATACAAATGCAAAAACCTTGCAAATGCGGGTTTTTTAGCAGAGAAATTAAAGAGAGAGAAATTAGCCCAAACTACTAATTTCTGGGCAGAAACCACTCCTCCAGGGACAAATAGGCTGCTCAAAGTTCCCCTCTCTCACAGGTGAACAGAGAAACGTATTTTTCTCCAAATAAGGCATGGCCAAACACAGAAACTTGTAACACAGCCCTAAATTCAGCACTAACCTGAAAACTTGACTATACTAGCTTAGAAAGGCAGAAAAACAAATATATATATATTTTTTTCAGAAAATAAAGCAGATACAATCAAAAAAAACACTTTAAATGCACAAAAATGGCTATCACATTTGAGTGTGTAGCCTACAACAGTTAAACAGGTAATTTAAACACAAAAATGACGTTGTTAAAGTGCAAGCAAAATGATTTTTCATCATTTGTATAGTGCATGTAAAGGGGATAAAAAAGTGCTATGGATAGGCATGGACAGTATTGAAAAGGATTTTGGACTTTTTTTTTATTTTTAATTTTAGAAAAAATAGAATGTCTTTGAATAGAAATGATTGGAAGATCCAGTTAAAAATATCAGGAATTTTTTTGACAGTTAAGAACAATGGCATTAGATCAACCAGAATTAATCAAAAGTATTAGTATTAACAGTGCTTTTAAAAGATGTAATATATAAAATTTTATGTGTTTGATGTATTTAAGATAATCACATTTAGGGATTTTACAGAGGAGAACTATAACACCTTGAGGTTCATTGTTTTTTATTATAAGTTTACTGAAATTTTATTTTACATAATATGGTGCGTCAGTCATATGATATGATCACATGACTGTTAAAGTTTTTAAAACTTTACAAAAGCCAATGCAAAAATCATTGACAATCAAGTGAATATCTGTCCTAAGAAAAATAAAATGGCCAAGTAACATGAAATGGAAACTTACAAGTCAAGGTTGGATTGCTTTCACATGCCAGGATACTCTAAATAAAGGAAAATATTTAAACTAAAGTAACTGGGCACAGTGTTTAGTGGATCAAGTTATTACGGACATTACAACTCTTTATTTTTAATTTACATTATTCAAGGCAACTGATTTAGCTAAAATGATTAAATGTCCACAGTTACAGAATCAATGATGTCTTTCTTTCTGTGCAGCAGTGATGTAAATATTGACTTTATGTCTGCTGCAAGCTGTGTCATTCATTATCTCGGTTTTTACATCATATTTGTATGAAATACTACTGCTTTGCATGTGTGTTACCAAATTGGCATTTTATTGAGGCTTTTATGTGAAAACAATTCCTATCTGCAATATGACATTATACTGTTGTTTACCTATGCATTTCCTGTGTGCAATTCTATCGGTTATCATACTCTCTTCCAGAAGTGCTTATTCATTCTACAAACAGCAGGAATCCTTTACTCCACACAATGAGAGATGATTATAAGGATTCATTGTCCAAGGCAAAAGTGAAGGTGTTAAGTTTTCCTGATCATGCATTTTATTTATCTATTTATTTGGGGTTGAGATATGTCCTTATACCAGAATTCAAAATGCATAGCTTCACACTCTGTATCTGAACCGTCCACTGATCATGGATGGAACCTAACGGTGTGCTGCCATGAAGCCTACCTGACAGCTTTGTGCCAAAAAGCCAAATCACTCATAATAGAAATCTAAAGATCATTTCTGTGTTCTAACCACCCCAAGCAGCTGATGTGGCCACTCCCACTCTTATAAGGATCTACAATCTACAGTGCGTTTGTTCATATATACGTGCTAATGGAGGTCACCACACAGTTGCTTGGGAGGACTAGACCACTGTCCTGGTCTTTAGGTTGTTTTAGTGCCAACAATCTTCACTTATAGGTGGAGTGCACACAACAATTTCTGTGGTTTGCCAAGCTATTGTTAGCACTCCCGGTAGTTTTCCCCAGCAAGTTCTCCTGCTCCCAGGTTAACAGAAAGAACCTTGGCCATTTGCATTACTAACAGACTTTTAGCTCCCTGTTTTACTGAGTTGCAAACACAGACTAGGTATGAAATAAACCAATTAATTAAGTATTAGGAGGAAGGTACAGAGAAATACAGCTTTCTTCCATTTTTTGACAACCTAATAATGTGAAGTAATGGCCAAATATGGTAAAAAGCAATAGTTCACTTTATTTTACATGACTACAAGCATTACTTGGAATACTTGCATATGAATTCAGGAAAATGACCACTTGAAGTACTTGTTAAGATGCTGTACCTCTGTATTGCTGAAAAATGTAAAAGTGATGACTGCAAATGCTTTTTATTTACCTTTAGGTCTGGGCCATAAGCTTTATGCTATTTGCCACCCTGAGCTGTTAGTTCTAAATAAAGAAAACAAAAAAATTCATGAAAGGCATGTCTACCTAAACTGCCTGTCTTTGTGAAATATAATGATTTCTACTATTAGCGTAAAATAAAAGAAGCAATTTAGCAGTAAATGGCTTATATAGATAAAGTGTACATAGGAAAATGAATACTTTAGAAACTATGTAACATATGTGGAGTTTAAACAAACAGAAATAACCAACTGCATAAAAGCTACTTTGTTTGGCTGATTTTTTACGATATACAAGAAAATACAGGAAATGGTTAAAATGAATGCAGATTGTGGAATTTAAAAAAAAAGATTGGAAATTATGATTATGATAGAGCAGCATTAGTATGAACCAACCGATGATACAACTTATGAGGCATTTGCTTGAATCTGGAAGCCCGACGGAGTATCTCAAGAATCAACTGAAACAATGTATCAGTCACACTGATAGGTATTCTTTGATGCAGTTAGTACTCTAATGACAAGCAATAAACTTAGAAGAAATATTAATGATTTATTACTTTCAGTGTCTGAAAGATGTCTTATCTCATTCACATGAAAGCCTTTCTCACTAAAAAACTAATATGCTGTACTTCTCACTAAGCAAGACAGCACAAATCTGAATTTTAGAGTGCTTAAACTGGCTTTGTACTTTCACTTATAAACTACAACTACATCAATTCTGGTAGTAGATACTGGCTACATGCGAAGGTTAGTCTGACAGTTACTGACTGAGCAATTTGCATTTCAGACAGATGAAAAGGCACCACTGTATTCTTGCAATAATGGCTATCACACTTGAGTGTGTAGCTTACAACAGTTAAACAGGTAATAATCCAAATAACAATGAGTACCACAAAAAAATGTATGCTCCTGAGCAGAAAGAACAGAAATAAAATTTAAAAAAAATAAAGGAAATTGTTCAGGTGCAAAACCATGCAGAAAATAGCAAGCAGCATACAATGAGTCTCTTCAGACCAAAGTCATATAAATCACATCAAACAGCATACGACAAGTCTCTTCAGACCAGGAATATAAGAATAATCCAATCCAATGAAGCAAAATGCTGTTAACTTCTTTAAAACCAAATCTTTTATTAGCAGATATCTGATAAGCGCTTTCGTCAAAGTGGCTTCTTCAAACCATAAGAGTATAAAGCAGTTCAAGACACACCTTATATACCTTCAAGTACACCTTCAATTACTAATTAAGCCTAATGATGACATCATAATTAAAGCATATACATTTAAAGTGAACAATCAAATAGTATTAAAATACACCTATACAAGTAGTAAAGGCAAAATATTTAAAACATTATTACTGCATAAATATGGACATCACTTAAGCATCCTAAAGATATTATATAAGTAATATATTTAATTAATCCATCAATAAAACAATTATAAAAAATAAAAAAATGTTTAAAAAACTATTTAAAATGAAACCTTCTGTTTTTAAGAGCTGGTCTTAAAGGGACCTTATCATTAAGACCAGGGTGAATATGTGCTTGCAGTGTGATAATCCAGTTTGTTTCATTTCTTTCGGTATAATTCCTTAGGTCCCCTCCCCTCAAACTAGGTGTATTAATATATAAAATTAAAAACTTAAAAGTATGTGAATCGTTGGTTTCTAAAACATGTTTAGACAAAGCATTGGTGTTTGACCGAATACGGATCTGATATAAGTGCTCCTTCACCCTGTCCTTAAGCCTTCTATCAGTTTTACCGACATAGAAGGCAGGGCAAGAAGAGCATAAACCGAGATAAACTACATGTTCCATATCACAACTAGCACTGACATCAAAGCTAAAAAATTGAGATGTATTGGGATGTATAAACATGTTTGATTCACATATAAATGTGCAAAAATTACACTTATTACATGGTTTGGTGCCTAAATGACTTCTATTTTCATGGAATGAAGTAGCATTGGTATAACACAAGAGATTATGTAAATTCTTCTTGTTTTTAAATAAAAATTGTGGGTATTCATCCACAATTTCCCTAATATTAGGGTCAACTGTTAAAACATTCCAATGCTTACACAAGATGTCTCTTATTTGGTAGAAATCATGTGTGTAGAATAATGAGATTTTTTTGTGTTGGTACATTGACATAGGTGGCATTGCTTTCTGTAGTATAATATTCATTGCCCTGTTCTGAGAAATAAGGGCATGCTCTAGCTAATCTAAAGTTCTCTATACACTGAAAACCTATAGAAATGTCATCTTCTTTGTATTTCCTTGTTAATAATCTTTTATGGAGTGTTACCGATTCTATTTCAAAACTACCTGGCATAGGGTTTAACCTAGATGCCCGGACGGCCTGACCTTTAATAATATTGGTAAAGACATATCTAGGATGCATACTTTCCCTGTGTAATAATGTATTTTTGTGGCAAAGTTTTCAAAAAACTAGTAAATGAATTGATTTCTTTAAAGAAACTATTCAACTCATCCTCACTACCATTCCAAAGAAGAAACAAATCATCCACGAAACGTTTATAAAATATGACATGTTTCTTGTAAGAGGGTGAAGGAAAAAACTTCTGCTTTTCCCACATAGCCATGACTAGGTTGGCGTAGCTATTGGCACAAGAAACAATTCATCGTTAAAAAAGAAAATATTGTTTTCTAACACTGTCTCTAATAACAGGCAGATCAAGTCTATCTTGGTGGCTACCATATCAGTGTAGTGCGACAGGTACTTCTGAATACTAACTATACCTAACTGGTTAGGAATATTGGTAAAAAGAGATTTAACATCCATTGTAACAAGCAGATAAGGGAGAGTATCAAGGAGATTTGCAGTTTCCTTATACAGGTCCAACAAAAACTGTTTGGAATCCCTTAGAATAAATGGATTTAAATCTACTACTGGTCTTAACATTTTTTCTACAAACACTGACAGGGGTTCAGTAACCCAACCTCTGCCTGCTACAATGGGTCTCATTGGTGGATGTATGGGATCTTTATGTACTTTGGGTAATCCTTGTATAGTTGGAATCAATGGGTTTTCAACCCATAGAAAATTGTACATTTCAGATGTAATGGTACCACTTGTATTCAAGTCATCTAATGTATTATACACCCTAAGAACATGTTCTTGTACAACATGCAAGACTATAGGTATATAAAAAGAAGAGTCACTCAGCATTTCCTTCATATAACTATTATATACTTCTCAGTCTGACACTACTACTGGGCCACCTTTATCAGCTGGTCTGATTGAAATGTTTCTATCGTTCTTAAGATTATTTAGTGCCTTTTTCTGTCTAAAAGTTAAATTACCTTTCTTGGAATAAACAAAAGGTTTCTTTGATGTAGAGTAAATATCCTCTTCAACCATTTTGTAAAAGGCATCCACTAATGGATGTAAACTAGGAACAAATACACTAGGTTTACGAAATTGTACAAGTCGTGTATTGCTAGCACCATTATTAAAAAGCAATTTTAATTGCAAATTACGAGCAAACAATTCAATATCTAAAATGGTGTCTATCATGTTACTATTGGTAGTAGATAAGAATGAAAGTCCTTTGTTTAGGACTTCAAACTCATACCTGTCTAAAGGTCTATGTGAAAGATTCAATACTAAGTTATTGTCACTTTCTCCCACATTTTCTTCAAAGTGGGTTCTTTCAACTCTCCTCCCAGGGCTTTCCTTTTTTGCCTTCCCCTGCTCATAGAGCGACTTCTTCCTCTGTTGTGTATATTGGAAATTGGGAAAGGGGTAGGGTGTTCTACAATTCTGGGAGTATTAGTGTGGAAAAGTTTTTCTGCGAACTAGTGGTTCACTATTTGGTGATGTATAAACAACAGGTAATTCAGAAGTATACTTGCTTTGTTGAACAGGCTCAAAATTGTTAACTCCACCATCACAGTTCCCTGAATTAACACTATTAGAAGCTTTAATAGCTGTATTAGATTCTAAGTTCAGATTTTTTTCTACTACAGAATTCACAGTACTATGAGTATCAACATTTAATTCCACATTGCTATTATTAACAACATCATGGACTTTAAAAGCATTTATGCTATCTAAAGAGTTTTTACTACTATTAATAGTGGTAACACTTGTAGCATTTGAACCCAATGCATATGACAAACTGTTATTGTTAAACAGGTAATTTAAACACAAAAATGACTTTGTTAAAGTGCAGGCAGTAAAATAAGTACAATATGTAGCTGAAACAAGCCTTTTAAATCACAGAAATTCTATATAAAATCGATGTTTTAGGCGGAATTAGCAAAAGGCAGCAATAAAATGCAGAAAAATGATACTGAATCACTCCAAAGTCTCTCTTTTGTCCCTCAGCTGCTGTAGAACCCTGCAGGGCACCAGGCAGGTGCTTGCTGAGCTGTATACAAGCACAAAAAGCTTACAAATGCAGTTTTTATAGCAGGGAAATGAAAGAGATAGAATTTATCCCAAAATGGCCAATAAACTATTAACTTCTGGGCAGAAACCACTCCTCACAGGGACAGATAGGCTGCTCAAAGCTCCCCTCTCATACAAGTGAACAAAGAACCTTCCTTCTATCCAAGTAAGTTATGGGCAAACACAGAAACTTGTAACACAGCCCTGAATTTAGAACTAACCTGAAAACTGAATTATACTAGCTTAGAAAGGTGGGAAAAAAGTATTGTTTCTTTTTTGTTTTTTTTTTTCAGAAAATAAAGCAAAAAAAAAAAAGCACTTTAAATGCACAGAAATTACTATCGCACTTGAGTGTGTAGCCTACAACAGTTAAATGGGTAATTTAAACAAAAAACAACTTTGTTAAAGTGGAGGCAGTAAAATAAGTACAGTATCTACCTGAAACAAGCTTTTTAAATCACAGAAACTCTAAAGATTTGGCGTTTTTGACAGAATTAACTAAAGGCAGCAAGAAAATGCAGACAAATGGTAATCACTCTAAAGTCTCTCCTTTGTCTATCTGCTCCTGTAAAACTCTGCAGGGCACCAGGCAGGAGAGTGCTGAGCTGTATACAAGTGCAAAAACTGGGCAAATGCGGGTTTTATAGCAGGGAAATGAAAGAGATAGAAATTAGCTCAAAATGGCCAATAAGCTACTTACTTCTGTGCAGAAACCACTCCTCGCAATGACAGATAGGCTGCTCAAAGCTCCCCTCTCTCACAAGTGAACAGAGAAACTTCCTTCTATCCAAATAAGGTATGGACAAACACAGAAACTTGTAACACAGCCCTGAATTCAGCACTAATCTGAAAACTGCACTATACCAGCTTAGAAAGGTGGGAAAACAAGTATTTTTTTTATTTGTTTTTTTTCAGAAAATAAAGCAGAAACAATAAAACAAAAACACTTTAAATGCACAGAAATGGCTATCACACTTGAGTGTGTAGCCTACAACAGTTAAACGGGTAATTTAAACAAAAAACGACTTTGTTAAAGTGGAGGCAGTAAAATAAGTACAGTATCTAGCTGAAACAAGCTTTTTAAATCACAGAAACTCTAAAGATTTGGCATTTTTGGCAGAATTAACTAAAGGCAGCAAGAAAATGCAGACAAATGGTAATCACTCTAAAGTCTCTCCTTTGTCTATCTGCTCCTGTAAAACTCGGCAGGGCACCAGGCAGGAACGTGCTGAGCTGTATACAAGTGCAAAAACTGGGCAAATGCGGGTTTTATGGCAGAGAAATGAAAGAGATAGAAATTAGCTCAAAATGGCCAGTAAGCTACTAACTTCTGTGCAGAAACCACTCCTCCAGGGACAGATAGGCTGCTCAAAGCTCCCATCTCTCATAGGTAAACACAGAAACTTCCTTCTATCCAAGTAAGGTACGGACAAACACAGAAACTTGTAACACAGCCCTGAATTAAGCATTAACCTGAAAAGTGGACTATACCAGCTTAGACAGGTGGGAAAACAAGTATTTTTTTTCAGACAATAAAGCAGATGCAATCAAAAACATACTTTAAATGCACAGAAATTGCTATCACACTTGAATGTGTAGCCTGCAACAGTTAAACAGGTAATTTAAACACAAAAATAACTTTGTTAAAGTGGAGGCACTAAAATAAGTACAATATGTAGCTGAAACAAGCCTTGTAAATCACAGAAACTCTTTAAAATCAGTATTTTAGGCGGAATTAGCTAAAGGCAGCACAAACATGCAGATAAATGATACTTAATCACTACAAAGTCTCTCTTTTGTCTCTCTGCTGCTGCAGAACCCTGCAGGGTACCAGGCAGGAGCTTGCTGAACTGTATACAAGCGCAAAAAGCTCGCAAATGCAGTTTTTATAGCAGGGAAATGAAAGAGATAGCAATTACCCCAAAATAGCAAATAAACTACTAACTTCTGTGCAGAAACCACTCCTCACATTGACAGATAGGCTGCTCAAAGCTCCCCTCTCTCACAAGTGAACAGAGAAACGTCCTTCTATCCAAATAAGGTATGGGCAAACACGAAAACTTGTAACACAGCCCTGAATTCAACACTAATTTGAAAACTGGACTATACCAGCTTAGAAAGGTGGAAAAACAAGTATTTTTTTTTTCAGAAAATAAAGCAGAAACAATAAAAAAAACACTTCAGATGCACAGAAATAGCTATCACACTTGAGTGTGTAGCCTACAACAGTTAAACAGGTAATTTAAACACAACAAATTTGTTAAAATGCAGGCGGTAACATAAGTACAATATGTAGCTGAAACAAGCTTTTTAAATCACAGGAAACTCTAAAAAAATCTGCATTTTAGGCGGAATTAGCTAAAGGCAGCAAGAAAATGTGGAAAAATTATACTTAATCACTCCAAAGTCTCTCTTTTGTCTCTCTGCTGCTGTAGAATTCTGCAGGCACCATGCAGGAGCTTGCTGAGCTGTATACAAGAGCAAAAAGCTCGCAAATGCGGGTTGTATAGCAGGGAAATGAAAGTGATAGAAATTAACCCAAAATGGCCACCAAACTACTAATTTCTGGGCAGAAACCACTCCTCCAGGGACAGACAGGCTGCTCAAAGCTCCCCTCTCTCACAGGTGAACAGAGAAACTTCCTTCTATCTAAGTAAGGTATGGGCAAACACAGAAACTTGCAACACAGCTCTGAATTTAGCACTAACCTGAAAACTGGACTATACTAGCTTAGAAGGGTGGGAAAACATTTTTTTGTTTTTTTTGTTTTTTCAGAAAATAAAGCAGATACAATCAAAAAAACACTTTAAATGCACAGAAATGTCTATCACATTTGAGTGCATAGCCTACAATAGTTAAACAAGTAATTTAAACACAAAAACAACTTTGTTAAAGTGGAGGCAGTAATATGTAGCTGAAACAAGCTTTTTAAATCACAGAAACTCTACAAAATCGGTGTTTTAGTCAGAATTAGCTAAAGGCAGCAGGAAAATGCATAAAAATGATACTTAATCACTCTGAAGTGTCTTTTTTGTCTCTCTGCTGCTGTAGAACTCTGCAGGGCACCAGGCAGTAGCTTACTGAACTGTATGCAAGTGCAAAAACCTTGCAAATGCTGATTTTTTAGCAGAGAAATGAAAGAGAGAGAAATTAGCCCAAACTACTAATTTCTGGGCAGAAACCACTCCTCCAGGGACAAATAGGCTGCTCAAAGTTCTCCTCTCTCACAGGTGAACAGAGAAACTTCCTTCTATCCAAGTAAGATATGGCCAAACACAGAAACTTGTATCACAGCCCTGAATTCAGCACTAACCCAAAAACTGGACTATACTAGCTTTGAAAGGTGGAAAAACAAGTATTTTGTTTTTTGTTTTTTTTAAGAAAATAAAGCAGATACAATCAAAAAAGCACTTGAAATGCACATAAATGGCTATTGCACTTGAGTGTGTAGCGTATAAAAGTTAAACAGGTAATTTAAACACAAAAATGACTTTGTTAAAGTGCAGGCAGTAAAATAAGTACAATATGTATCTAAAAGAATCTTTTTAAATCACAGAAACTCTAAAAAATTGGCGTTTAGGCAGAATTAGCTAAAGGCAGCAAGAAAATGCAGAAAATGGGACTTAATCAATCTGAAGTCTCTCTTTTCTCTCTCTGCTGCTCTAGAACCCTGCAGGCACCAGGCAGGAGCTTGCTGAGCTGTATACAAGTGCAAAAACCTTGCAAATGTGGGTTTTATAGCAGAGAAATGAAAGAGAAATTAGCCCAAACTACTAATTTCTGGACAGAAACCACTGTTCCAAGGACAAATAGGCTGCTCCAAGCCCCCCTCACTCACAGGTGAACAGGGAAACTTCCTTCTATCCAAGTAAGGTATGGGCAAACACAGAAACTTGTAACACAACCCTGAATTCAGCACTAACCTGAAAACTGGACTATACTAGCTTAGAAATGCAGGAAAACAAGTATATATTTTTTTCAGAAAATAAAGCAGATACAATCAAAAAACACTTTAAATGCACAGAAATGGCTATCGCACTTGAGTGTGTAGCCTACAACAGTTAAACAGGTAATTTAATCACAAAAACAACTTTGTTAAAGTAGAGGCAGTAAAATAAGTACAATATGAACTTGAAACAAGCTTTTTAAATCACAGAAACTCAAAAAATCGGCGATTTAGGTAGAATTAGCTAAAGGCAGCAAGAAAATGCAGAAAAATGATAATAAATCCAAAGTCTCTCTTTTGTCTCTCTCTGTTTCTGTAGATCTGTGAAGGGAACCAGTCAGGAGCTTGCTGAGCTGTATACAAGCACAAAACGCTCACAAATGTTGGTTTTATAGCAGGGAAATGAAAGAGATAGAAATTAGCCTAAAATGGCCAATAAACTACTAACTTCTGCACAGAAATCACTCCTCCAGGGACAGATAGACTGCTTAAAGCTCCCCTCTCTCACAGGTGAAAACAGAACCTTCCTTCTATCCAAGTAAGGTATGGGCAAACACAGAAACTTGTAAGACAGCTCTTAATTCAGCACTGACCTGAAAACTGGACTATACTAGCTTAGAAAGGCAGAAAAACAAGTATATATATTTTTTTCAGAAAATAAAGCAGATACAATCAAAAAACACTTTAAATGCACAAAAATAGCTATCCCACTTGAGTGTGTAGCCTCCAACAGTTAAACAGGTAATTTAAACACAACAAATCTGTTAAAATGCAGGCGGAAACATAAGTACAATATGTAGCTGAAACAAACTTTTTAAATCACAGAAACTCTAAAAAAATCTGCATTTTAGGCGGAATTAGCTAAAGGCAGCAAAAAATGCAGAAAAATGATACTTCATCACTCCAAAGTCTCTCCTTTGTCTCTCTGCTGCTGTAGAACTGTGCAGGCACCATGCAAGAGCTTGCTGAGCTGTATACAAGAGCAAAAAGCTCACAAATGTTTTATAGCAGGGAAATGAAAGAGATAGAAATTAGCCCAAAATGGCCACTAAACTACTAATTTCTGGGCAGAAACCACTCCTCCAGGAGCGGATAGGCTGCTCAAAGCTCTCCTCTCTCACAGGTGAACAGAGAAACTTCCTTCTATCTAAGTAAGGTGTGGTCAAACACAGAAACTTGCAACACAGCCCTGAGATCAGCACTAACCTAAAAACTGGACTATACTAGCTAAGAAAGGCAGGAAACAAGTACTTCTATTTCTTTAGAAAATAAAGCAGATACAATCAAAAAAACACTTTAAATGCACAGAAATGGCTGTCGCACTTTACACAAAAAACAACTTTGTTAAAGTGGAGGCAGTAATATGTAGCTGAAACAAGCTTTTTAAATCACAGAAACTCTAAGGAACCAGCGTTTTTGGCGGAATTAGCTAAAGGCAGCAAGAAAGTGCAGAAAAATTATACTTAATCACTCCAAAGTCTCTCTTTTGTCTCTATGCTACTGTAGAACTCTGCAGGACATCAGGCAGGAGCTTGCTGGGCTGTATACAAGCACAAAAAGTTCACAAATGCGGGTTTTATAGCAGGGAAAAGAAAGAGAGAGAAATTTGCCCAAAATGGCCAATAAACTACTAACATCTGGGCACAACCCACTCCTCCAGGGACAGATAGGTTGCTGAAAGCTCCCCTCTCTCACAGGTGAACAGGAATCTTCTTTTTCTCCAAGTAAGGCATGGCCAAACACAGAAACTTGTAACACAGCCCTAAATTCAGCACTAACCTGAAAACTTGACTATACTAGCTTAGAAATGAAAAAAAACAAGTATATATATATATATATATATATATTTTTTCAGAAAATAAAGCAGATACAATCAAAAAACACTTGAAATGCACAAAAATGGCTATCACATTTGAGTGTGTAGCCTACAACAGTTAAACAGGTAATTTAAACACAAAAGTGATGTTGTTAAAGTGCAGGCAAAATGATTTTTCATCATTTGTATAGTGCATGTAAAGGGGATAAAAAGGGCTATGGAGAGGCATGGACAGTATTGAAAAGGATTTTGGACTTTTTTTATTTTTAATTTTAGAAAAAATAGAATGTCTTTGAATGGAAATGATTGGAAGATCCAGTTAAAAATAGGAAGTTTTTTGACAGTTACGAACAATGGCATTAGAACAACCAGAATTAATCAAAAGTATTAGTATTAACAGTGCTTTTAAAAGATGTAATATATAAAATTTTATGTATTTGATGTATTTAAGATAATCACATTTAGGGATTTTACAGAGGAGAACTATAACACCTTGAGGGTCATTGTTTTTTATTATAAATTTACTGAAATTTTATTTTACATAATATGGTGCTTCAGTCATATGATATGATCACATGACTGTTAAAGTTTTTAAAACTTTACAAAAGCCAATGCAAAAATCATTGACAATCACGTGAATATCTGTCCTAAGAAAAATAAAATAGCCAAGTAACATGAAATGGAAACTTACAAGTCAAGGTTGGATTGCTTTCACATGCCAGGATACTCTAAATAAAGGAAAATATTTAAACTAAAGTAACTGGGCACAGTGTATAGTGGATCAAGTTTTTACGGACATTAGAACTCTTTATTTTTAATTTACATTATTGAAGGCAACTAATTTAGTTAAAATGATTAAATGTCCACAGTTACAGAATCAATGATGTCTTTCTTTCTGTGCAACAGTGATGTAAATATTGACTTTATGTCTGCTGCAAGCCGTGTCATTCATTATCTTGGTTTTTACCACATCATATTTGTATGAAATACTACTGCTTTGCATGTGTGTTACTAAATTGGCATTTTGTTGAGGCTTTTATGTGAAAACAATTCCTATCTGCAATATGACATTATACTGTTGTTTACCTATGCATTTCCTGTGTGCAATTCTATCGGTTATCATACTCTCTTCCAGAAGTGCTTATTCATTCTACAAACAGCAGGAATCCTTTACTCCACACAATGAGAGATGATTATAAGGATTCATTGTCCAAGGCAAAAGTGAAGGTGTTAAGTTTTCCTGATCATGCATATTATTTATCTATTTATTTGAGGTTGAGATATGTCCTCATACCAGAATTCAAAATGCATAGCTTCACACTCTGTATCTGAACCGTCCACTGATCATGGATGGAACCTAACGGTGTGCTGCCATGAAGCCTACCTGACAGCTTTGTGCCAAAAAGCCAAATCACTCATAATAGAAATCTAAAGATCATTTCTGTGTTCTAACCACCCCAAGCAGCTGATGTGGCCACTCCCACTCTTATAAGGATCTACAATCTACAGTGCGTTTGTTCATATATACGTGCTAATGGAGGTCACCACACAGTTGCTTGGGAGGACTAGACCACTGTCCTGGTCTTTAGGTTGTTTTAGTGTCAACAATCTTCACTTATAGGTGGAGTGCACACAACAATTTCTGTGGTTTGCCAAGCTATTGTTAGCACTCGTAGTTTTCCCAGCAAGTTCTCCTGCTGCCAGGTTAACAGAAAGAACCTTGGCCATTTGCATTACTAACAGACGTTTAGCTCCCTGTTTTACTGAGTTGCAAACACAGACTAGGTATGAAATAAACCAATTAATTAAGTATTAGGAGGAAGGTACAGAGAAATACAGCTTTCTTCCATTTTTTGACAACCTAATAATGTGAAGTAATGGCCAAATATGGTAAAAAGCAATAGTTCACTTTATTTTACATGACTACAAGCATTACTTGGAATACTTGCATATGAATTCAGGAAAATGACCACTTGAAGTACTTGTTAAGATGCTGTACCTCTGTATTGCTGAAAAATGTAAAAGTGATGACTGCAAATGCTTTTTATTTACCTTTAGGTCTGGGCCACAAGCTTTATGCTATTTGCCACCCTGAGCTGTTAGTTCTAAATAAAGAAAACAAAAAAATTCATGAAAGGCATGTCTACCTAAACTGCCTGTCTTTGTGAAATATAATGATTTCTACTATTAGCGTAAAATAAAAGAAGCAATTTAGCAGTAAATGGCTTATATAGATAAAGTGTACATAGGAAAATGAATACTTTAGAAACTATGTAACATTTGTGGAGTTTAAACAGACAGAAATAACCAACTGCATAAAAGCTACTTTGTTTGACTGATTTTTTACAATATACAAGAAAATACAGGAAATGGTTAAAATGAATGCAGATTGTGGAATTTAAAAAAAAGATTGGAAATTATGATTATGATAGAGCAGCATTAGTATGAAGCAACCGATTATACAACTTATGAGGCATTTGCTTGAATCTGGAAGCCCGACGGAGTATCTCAAGAATCAATTGAAACAATGTACCAGTCACACTGATAGGTATTCTTTGATGCAGTTAGTACTCTAATGACAAGCAATAAACTTAGAAGAAATATTAATGATTTATTACTTTCAGTGTCTGAAAGATGTTTTATCTCATTCACATGAAAGCCTTTCTCACTAAAGAACTAATATGCTGTACTTCTCACTAAGCAAGACAGCACAAATCTGAATTTTAGAGTGCTTAAACTGGATTTGTACTTTCACTTACAAACTACAACTACATCAATTCTGGTAGTAGATACTGGCTACATGAGAAGGTTAGTCTGACAGTTACTGACTGAGCAATTTGCATATAAGACAGATGTAAAGGCACCACTGTATTCTTGCAATAATGGCTATCACACTTGAGTGTGTAGCTTACAACAGTTAAACAGGTAATAATCTAAATAACAATGAGTACCACAGAAAAATGTATGCTCCTGAGCAGAAAGCACAGAAATAAAATCATAAAAAATAAAGGAAACTGTTCAGGTGCAAAACCATGCAGAAAATAGCAAGCAGCATACAATGAGTCTCTTCAGACCAAAGTCATATAAATCACACCAAACAGCATACGACAAGTCTCTTCAGACCAGGAATATAAGATTAAACCAATCCAATGAAGCAAAATGCTGTTAACTTCTTTAAAACCAAATCTTTTATTAGCAGATATCTGGTAAGCGCTTTCGCCAAAGTGGCTTCTTCAAACCATAAGAGTATAAAGCAGTTCAAGACACACCTTATATACCTTCAAGTACACCTTCAATTACTAATTAAGCCTAATGATGACATCATAATTAAAGCATATACATTTAAAGTGAACAATCAAATAGTATTACAATACACCTATACAATTAGTAAAGGCAAAATATTTAAAACATTATTACTGCATAAAATGGACATCACTTAAGCATCCTAAAGATATTATATAAATAATATCTTTAATTAATCCATCAATAAAACAATTATAAAAAATAAAAAATGTTTAAAAAACTATTTAAAATGAAACCTTCTGTTTTTAAGAGCTGGTCTTAAAGGGACCTTATCATTAAGACCAGGGTGAATATGTGCTTGCAGTCTGATAATCCAGTTAGTTTCATTTCTTTCGGTATAATTCCTTAGGTCCCCTCCCCTCAAACTAGGTGCATTAATATATAAAACTAAAAACTTAAAAGTATGTGAATCGTTGGTTTCTAAAACATGTTTAGACAAAGCATCGGTGTTTGACTGAATACGGATCTGATATAAGTGCTCCCTCACCCTGTCCTTAAGCCTTCCATCGGTTTTACTGACATAGAAGGCAGGGCATGAAGAGCATAAAGCGAAATAAACTACATGTTCCGTATCACAACTAGCACTGACATCAAAGCTAAAACATTGAGATGTATTGGGATGTATAAACATGTTCGATTCACATATAAATGTGCAAAAATTACACTTATTACATGGTTTGGTGCCTAAATGACTTCTATTTTCATGGAATGAAGTAGCATTAGTATAACATAAGTGTCTATGTAAATTCTTGTATTTAAATAAAAATTGTGGGTATTCACCCACAATTTCCCTAATATTAGGGTCAACTGTTAAAACATTCCAATGCTTACACAAGATGTCTCTTATTTGGTAGAAATCATGTGAGTAGAATAATGAGATTTTTTTGTGTTGGTACATTGACATTGGTGGCATTGCTTTCTGTAGTATAATATTCATTGCCCTGTTCTGAGAAATAAGGGCATGCCTTATCTAATCTAAAGTTCTCTATACACTGAAAACCTATAGAAATTTCATCTTCTTTGTTTTTCCTTGTTAATAATCTTTTATGGAGGGTTACCAATTCCATTTCAAAACTACCTGGCATAGGGTTTAACCTAGATTCCCGGATTGCCTGACCTTTAATAATATTGGTAAAGACATATCTAGGATGCATACTTTCCCTGTGTAATAATGTATTTTTGTAGCAAGGTTTTCTGTATACACCTGTGTTAAGTTTACCATTGCTAAGGCGTTCAATATAAACATCCAAGACGGGGATACTACAAGTTGAGGCTGTCAAAGTAAATTTCAAAAAACTAGTAAATTAATTGATTTCTTCAAAGAAACTATTCAACTCATCCTCACTACCATTCCAAAGAAGAAACAAAACATCCACGAAACGTCTATAAAATATGACATGTTTCTTGTAAGAGGGTGAAGGAAAAAACTTCTGCTTTTCCCACATAGCCATGACTAGGTTGGCGTAGCTATTGGCACAAGAAACAATTCATCGTTAAAAAAGAAAATATTGTTTTCTAACACTGTCTCTAATAACAGGCAGATCAAGTCTATCTTGGTGGCTACCATATCAGTGTAGTGCGACAAGTACTGCTGAATACTAACTATACCTAATTGGTTAGGAATATTAGTAAAAAGAGATTTAACATCCATTGTAACAAGCAGATAAGGGAGAGTATCAAGGAGATTTGCGGTTTCCTTATACAGGTCCAACAAAAACTGTTTGGAATCCCTTAGAATAAATGGATTTAAATCTACTACTGGTCTTAACATTTTTTCTACAAACACTGACAGGGGTTCAGTAACCCAACCTCTGCCTGCTACAATGGGTCTCATTGGTGGATGTATGGGATCTTTATGTACTTTGGGTAATCCTTGTATAGTTGGAATCAATGGGTTTTCAACCCATAGAAAATTGTACATTTCAGATGTAATGGTACCACTTGTATTCAAGTCATCTAATGTATTATACACCCTAAGAACATGTTCTTGTACAACATGCAAGACTATAGGTATATAAAAAGTGGAGTCACTCAGCATTTCTTTCATATAACTATTATATACTTCTCTGTCTAACACTACTACTGGGCCACCTTTATCAGCTGGTCTGATTGAAATGTTTCTATCGTTCTTAAGATTATTTAGTGCCTTTTTCTGTCTAAAAGTTAAATTACCCTTCTTGTAATAAACAAAAGGTGTCTTTGATGTATTGTAAATATCCTCTTCAACCATTTTGCAAACGGCATCCACTAATGGATGTAAACTAGGAACAAATACACTAGGTTTACGAAATTGTACAAGTCGTGTATTGCTAGCACCATTATTAAAAAGCAATTTTAATTGCAAATTACGAGCAAACAATTTAATATCTAAAATGGTGTCTATCATGATACTATTGGTAGTAGGTATGAATGAAAGTCCTTTGTTTAGGACATCTAACTCATACCTGTCTAAAGGTCTATGTGAAAGATTCAATACTAAGTTAATATCACTTTCTCCCACATTTTCTTCAAAGTGGTTCTTTCAACTCTCCTCCCAGGGCTTTCCTTTTTTGCCTTCCCCTGCTCATAGAGCGACTTCTTCCTCTGTTGTGTATATTGGAAATTGGGAAAGGGGTAGGGTGTTCTACAATCCTGGGAGTATTAGAGTGTGGAAAAGTTTTTCTGCAAACTAGTGGTTCACTATTTGGTGATGTATAAACAACAGGTAATTCAGAAATAAACCTGCTTTGTTGAACAGGCTCAACATTATTAACTCCACCATCACAGTTCTCTGAATTAACAGTATTAGAAGCTTTAAAAGCTGTATTAGATTCTAAGTTCAGATTTTCTTCTACTACAGAATTCACAGTACTATTAGTATCAACATTTAATTCCACATTCCTATTATTAACAACATCATGGACTTTAAAAGTATTTATACTATCTAAAGAGTTTTTACTACTATTAATAGTGGTAACACTTGTAGCTTTTGAACCCAATGCATATGACAAACTGTTATTGTTAAACAGGTAATTTAAACACAAAAATGACTTTGTTAAAGTGCAGGCAGTAAAATAAGTACAATATGTAGCTGAAACAAGCCTTTTAAATCACAGAAATTCTATATAAAATCAGCGTTTTAGGCGGAATTAGCTAAAGGCAGCAATAAAATGCAGAAAAATTATACTGAATCACTTCAAAGTCTCTCTTTTGTCCCTCAGCTGCTGTAGAACCCTGCAGGGCACCAGGCAGGTGCTTGCTGAGCTGTATACAAGCATAAAAAGTTTACAAATGCAGTTTTTATTGCAGGGAAATGAAAGAGATAGAATTTATCCCAAAATGGCCAATAAACTACTAACTTCTGGGCAGAAACCAGTCTTCGCAGGGACAGATAGGCTGCTCAAAGCTCCTCACTCCCACAAGTGAACAGAGAAACTTCCTTCTATCCAAGTAAGGTATGGGCAAACACAGAAACTTGTAACACAGCCCTGAGTTTAGCACTAACCTGAAAACTGGACTATAACAGCTTAGAAAGGCAGGAAAATAAGTTTTTTTTTTTCAGAAAATGAAGCAGATACAATCAAAAACCACTTTAAATGCATATAAATGGCTATCATACTTGAGTGTGTAGCCTACAAAAGTTAAACAAGTAATTTAAACACAAAAACAACTTTGTTAAAGTGGAGGCAGTAATATGTAGCTGAAACAAGCTTTTTAAATGACAGAAACTCTAAAACATAGGTGTTTTAGGCAGAACTAGCTAAAGGCAGCAAGAAAATGCAGAAAAATGATAATCACTCCAAAGTCTCTTTTTGTCTCTCTGCTGCTGTAGAACTCTGCAGGGTACTAGGCAGGAGATTGCTGAGGTGTGTATAAGCGCATAAAGCTCGCAAATGAGGGTTTTATAGCAGGGAAATGAAAGTGATAGAAATTAGCCAAAAATGGCCAATAAACTACTAACTTCTGGGCAGAAACCACTCGTCCAGGGACAGATAGGCTGCGCAAAGCTCCCCTCTCTCACAGGTGAACAGAGAAACTTCCTTCTATCCAAATAAGGTATGGGCAAACACAGAAACTTGTAACACAGCCCTGAATTCAGAATTAACCTGAAAACTGGACTAAACTAGCTTAGAATGGTGGGAAAACAAGTATTTTTTTTTCAGAAAATAAAGCAGATACAATCAAAAACATACTTTAAATGCACAGAAATAGCTATCCCACTTGAATGTGTAGCCTACAACAGTTAAACAGGTAATTTAAACACAACAAATTTGTTAAAATGCAGGCGGTAACATAAGTACAATATGTAGCTGAAACAAACTTTTTAAATCACAGAAACTCTAAAAAAAAATCTGCATTTTAATCGGAATTAGCTAAAGGCAGAAAGAAATTGTGGAAAAATGATACTTAATCACTTCGAAGTCTCTCTTTTGTCTCTCTGCTGCTGTAGAATTCTATAGGCACCATGCAGGAGCTTGCTGAGCTGTATACAAGAGCAAAAAGCTCACAAATGCGGGTTTTAATGCAGGGAAATGAAAGAGATAGAAATTAACCCAAAATGGCCACCAAACTACTAATTTCTGAACAGAAACCACTCCTCCAGGGACAGACAGGCTGCTCAAAGCTCCCCTCTCTCACAGGTGAACAGAGAAACTTCCTTCTATCTAAGTAAGGTATGGGCAAACAAAGAAACTTGCAACACAGCCCTGAGATCAGCACTAACCTGAAAACTGGACTATACTAGCTTAGAAAGGCAGGAAACAAGTATATTTTTTTCTTCAGAAAATAAAGCAGATGCAATAAAAAAAAAACACTTTAAATGCACAGAAATGGCTATTACACTTTAGTGTGTAGCCTACAACAGTTAAACAGGTAATTTAAACACAAAAACAACTTTGTTAAAGTGGAGGCAGTAATATGTAGCTGAAACAAGCTTTTTAAATCACAGAAACTCTAAAATTGGTGTTTTAGGTGGAATTAGCTAAAGGCAGCAAGAAAATGCAGAAAAATGATACTTAATCACTCCAAAGTCTCTCTTTTGTCTTTATGCTGCTGTAGAACTCTGCAGGGCATGAGGCAGGAGCTTGCTGAGCTGTATACAAGTGCAAAAAGCTCAAAAAGTGGGGTTTTTATAGCAGGGAAATGAAAGAGGTAGACATTAGCCCAAAATGGCCAATAAACTACTAACCTCTTGTCACAACCCACTCCTCCAGGGACAGATAGGTTGCTCAAAGCTCCCATCTCTCACAAGTGAACAGAGAAACTTCCTTCTATCCAAGTAAGGTATGGGCAAACACAGAAACGTGTTACACAGCCCTGAATTTAGCACTAACCTGAAAACTGGACTATACTAGCTTAGAAAGGTGGGAAAACAATTTTTTTTTTTTTCAGAAAATAAAGCAGATACAATAAAAAAAAACACTTTAAATGCACAGAAATGTCTATCACATTTAAGTGCATAGCCTACAATAGTTAAACAGGTAATTTAAACACAAAAACAACTTTGTTAAAGTGGAGGCAGTAATATGTAGCTGAAACAAGCTTTTTAAATCACAGAAACTCTACAAAATCTGTGTTTTAGTCAGAATTAGCTAAAGGCAGCAGGAAAATGCATAAAAATGATACTTAATCACTCTGAAGTGTCTTTTTGTTTCTCTGCTGCTATAAAACTCTGCAGGGCACCAAGAAAGTAGTTTGCTGAGCTGTATACACGTGCAAAAACCTTGCAAATGCGGGTTTTTTAGCAGAGAAATGAAAGAGAGAGAAATTAGCCCAAACTACTAATTTCTGGGCAGAAACCACTCCTCCAGGGACAAATAGGCTGCTCAAAGTTCCCCTCTCTCACAGGTGAACAGAGAAACTTCCTTCTATCCAAGTAAGATATGGCCAAACACAGAAACTTGTAACACAGCCCTGAATTCAGCACTAACCCGAAAACTGGACTATACTAGCTTTGAAAGGTGGGAAAACAAGTTTTTTTTTTTTGTTTTTTTTTTCAGAAAATAAAGCAGATACAATCAAAAAAGCACTTGAAATGCACAGAAATGGCTACTACACTTGAGTGTGTAGCGTATAAAAGTTAAACAGGTAATTTAAACACGAAAATGACTATGTTAAAGTGCAGGCAGTAAAATAAGTACAATATGTATCTAAAACAAGCTTTTTAAATCACAGAAACTCTAAAAAATTGGCGTTTAGGCAGAATTAGCTAAAGGCAGCAAGAAAATGCAGAAAAAGGGACTTAATCACTCTGAAGTCTCTCTTTTCTCTCTCTGCTGCTATAGAACCCTGCAGGCACCAGCCAGAAGCTTGCTGAGCTGTACACAAGCGCAAAAACCTTGCAAATGTAGGTTTTATAGCAGAGAAATGAAAGAGAAATTAGCCCAAACTACTAATTTCTGGGCAGAAACCACTGTTCCAAGGACAAATCGGCTGCTCTAAGCCCCCCTCACTCACAGGTTAACAGAGAAACTTCCTTCTATCCAAGTAAGGTATGGGCAAACACAGAAACTTGTAACACAGCCCTGAATTCAGCACTAACCTGAAAACTGGACTATACTAGCTTAGAAATACAGGAAAACAAGTATATATGCTTTTCAGAAAATAAAGCAGATACAATCAAAAAACACTTTATAGGTTCATAGGTTCATACTAGGCTATCTGCCCTAGGGCATTTATAAGCCTAGCCAGAATGTGTTTGGCTTTTGCCACCCATTTTAAATTTATTTTGCTATGCCCTTTTTCGAGGTTAGTATACTGTGCCTCTGTCTAACAGTGACACAGAAGTGATACCCGGGGTAAACCTATGATCTCCCATCCACTCATCAAGATTCCTCTTGAAGAGAGTCAATGAGGGACTCTGCCTAACCTGGACTGGGATTTTATTCCAGAGTGAAGGGAGCCTCTGGGTTATGAATCTGTCCCTCCAGCATGTCCTATTTATTTCAGTGCTGAGGTTCAAGTCTCGAGCACGTAGCTCGATGGGATTTGGATTTTCTGAGGTGCAGCATGTCCATTAATTCTGGGTTGGACATGGCTTTATACGTCAGGCACAGATCGCCTCTGAACAGGCGGTATGCCACTGAGTAGAGCTGGAGTTTGTTTAACCGGGCAGCATATGGCATCTGTTTGAGCCCTTTGATCCACTTGGTGAGGTACTTTTGGGGTCTTTCCAGTTGCTGCAGGTGTCTGGTAAGGTACATCCCAAACGGGCATTGTACTCAGTTATGGGCCTGATGAGGGATGAGTAAAGAGGCACGATGACCCCCCTGATCTAGATGTGAATCCCTTCATGATTAGGTGGGCTATATAAAATGTTTTTCTAACCACTTTGGCCACGTGGTTGTCAAATGAGAGAATGCTATCAACTTGGGTCCCCAGGTCCCTAATTACTTCTTCTGTACTTAATGGATTACCACCTATGTGGTAATTTGTGGGCACTTTGTTTTGCCAAAGGGATGACTATACACTTTTGGCATTTAGCTTGAGGCCATGGCTCTGGCATCAGTTGTCTGTTTCTATGAGGCCCTTTTGGAGGATGCTTGTGTTGGCTGGAGAGTCGATTATGGCGCCCAGTTTGCAGTCATCTGCGAACTTGGTCAGCCACAGTCCTTCCGTGTTGGCCTGTACCTCCGAGAAATATATACCAAACAAGAGAGGTCCCAGGACTGAGCCTTGTGGGACACCACTTGTAACTGGTTTGGAGTCTGACATGGCTCCAGCAATTCTAACCATGTGGGTTCTGTCCTTGAGCCAGTTTGCAATCCATCTAGTGACATAGGGGTTTATATTTAAGCTGGTGAGCTTATCTATAATGCCCGAGTGGGGTATTGTATCGAAGGCTTTTGCGAGGTCCAGGTAGGCTGTGTGGACCACCTTCCCCTCGTCAATGGCCTTGGTGACTGTTTCAAAGAAATCAACCAGGTTTAAGAGGCAGGATCTGCCCTTAACAAAGCCGAACTGGGTAGGAACCAGTGTTTGTAGGTCCCCAATATCTTTATTTATGAGGTCCATGATGATCCTTTCCATAGCTTTGCAGACCAAGCTAGTCAGGCTTATGGGGCGATAGCTTCCAGGATCCGTTGAGGCACCACCTTTATGGAGAGGGACCACTGTTGCTGTACGCCACTCTTTGGCCACATATCCTGTAGTAAGGGTGAGATTGAACAGTAGTTTTATGTTTGGGTTTAGCTCTTCTTGGAGTTTATGTAGGACGCAGCCCGGGACACCATCTGGTCCCATTGATGCTGTGTTTTTTGCTTTGGAGAGGGCGGCTCTTACCTGAGCATCTGAGATGTCAGGGGGGCAGCACTCTGCTGGGATAGATATTTGCCCTTTGGTGGGAGGGGAGTTTGCGCTGAACCTGTCAGCTAGGATGTTGGCAATGTCTGTGGGTTCGGTGTATTTTTTGTCATTTTGGACTAATTCTGAGCATATCTGGGAATTACCACCCAGGTTCCTAACATAACTAAAGAAAGCCTTGTGATTATCCTTAGTGTCCTGTGCAATTTTTCTCTCGAAGCTGGCCTTAGACAATTTTATGTGTGCCCGTAGTTTTTTGCTAATACTGATCAGTGATGCCTTCCCTTTTTGGGATTTTGCTCTATCATTTAGTAGCTTCCTCCTTCTATTGTATAGTTTGTTTATGGCTGGGGTCCACCAGACAGGATGTCTGCCTTTGGGGGATTGGGTCTTGGTTTTATTTGGGATCGCATGATCCATGCATTCCTGAAGGTGTTCATAGAATATGTTTATAAAGGATTCTGCGGTCTGGGCCATATTTTCCACAGGCCCGGGGGCTTTGAAGGATTCCACCTCAGTTTTGAGGAGTGTGAAATTTGCTTTAGAGAAGTTTTTCACTGTGGTTTTCTGGGCAGGGGGTGGGTGTGAATATCCAGTGAGATTAGTTTATGGTCTGATCTTACCAGTGAGGGATACACTTCTGGTCTGGAGCATAGAGTCCCCATGTTGGTGATGATCAGGTGCAGTATGTTTTCCCCTCTTGTGGGAGTGGTAACAAGTTGTTCCAGAGCATTTGAGTTTATAAATTCTAGGAACCTTTGGGCTAGGGTGTTGGAGCTAGAGTAATGCTCCCAGTCTATGTTTGGGTAGTTGAAGTCACCCAATATAATGGTGTTTGGAGAGACCTTCATATTTTCCAGTGTTCTCAGGAAGGCCGAGTGGGGTTCCTGGGTTTGGGAGGGTGGTCTGTAGCAGGCTATAAACTGGAAGGCAGTTTTACCCACTGTTAGTTGCACATGGATAGTCTCTGATGCTTCGTGCTTTGCCACCAACCTGGAGGTGTGGGTATCTTTGATGAATATCGATACTCCCCTCCTTTTGTGGTTCGGTCCAAGTTTTGGGGCGAAAAGCATGGTATGAGGTATAACCTGGTAGTGCTGGGGTGCTCTCGGAGCCCTGAACCAGGTTTCTGTCACTGCACAGATATCGATGTTCTCCATGCTAAGGAGAGTTTCAGCGTGTATCTTGAGGTTTAGACTTCTGGCGTTGAGTAGCATTACTCTTAGTTTCTTATCCCTTGTGATACCTATGGAGGTGGGTTTGTCTTTTGAGCCTTGCCTAAAAAGGCACTATGGGGTAGCAAGAGCCTTTGCCAATATCCAAAAGCCCAGGGGTGACAGGTGCAAGCCGTCCCTAGCGAAGCATCGTGGCTTGTCAAGCATATCATCCCAAGCTGACAGGCATTGGCTCCCCTTTGAATGACACCAGTACTTAAGCCAATTGTTGAAATTGATCATCTTGTCTTCATATTGTGGCATCATTCTTGGTGATGGTAAGATGCTACTCAAGGTCAGGGTCATACCGGCCTGGGCTACATGCTCAGAGAGCTCCTTTATGTCTCTTTTCTTGTAGTACAGGGAGATACATCTCAGGTCATTCACACCAGCATGGACAATGACTGAGTCATATTTGTACTTGCCTTGGAGTGACCTGAGTGCTTGTGTTATGTGGCGGATCCTAGCGCCCGACAGGCTGCTCACCGTGACCCTCTCCTTGTTCAGCCTGGTGAGCGGGACGTCAGTGTGCCTGACGATAGAGTCACCTATTATACGTGTATCAGGTGTGTTGTTTAGTCTTAAGGGCTGTGACCGCTTGGCACACTGGCTTTGTGAGATATGTGTTGCACGTGTTTTGTTTTGGGGTAGCGGCTGCTTGGGTGTCTGCTTTGGAGGTCTCTGCTGCTTCGGCAGATCTTTATTTAGAGCCTCCGAGTATGTTTTTGTGTGATTATGTGTTTGGTTTGCTGTCGTGGTAGGTCTATGTGAGACTGGAATTGTAGTGAGTGTGGTTTCCTTCTCCTCCTGACTGGTTATGCCAGTACTGAGTTGAGAGAGCTTAGCCTTAAATGCACAGAAATGGCTATCACACTTGAGTGTGTAGCCTACAACAGTTGAACAGGTAATTTAATCATAAAAACAACTTTGTTAAAGTAGAGGCAGTAAAATAATTACAATATGAACCTGAAACAAGCTTTTTAAATCACAGAAACTCAAAAAATTGGCGCTTTAGGTGGAATTAGCTAAAGGCAGCAAGAAAATGCAGAAAAATGATAATAAATCCAAAGCCTATCTTTTGTCTCTCTCTGCTTCTGTAGAACTGTGCCTGGAACCAGTCAGGAGCTTGTTGAGCTGTATACAAGCAAAAAATGCTCACAAATGCTGGTTTTATAGCAGGGAAATGAAAGAGATAGAAATTAGCCTAAAATGGCCAATAAACTACTAACTTCTGCACAAAAACTACTCCTCCAGGTACAGATAGGCTGCTCAAACCTCCCCTCTCTCACAGGTGAACACAGAACCTTCCTTCTATCCAAGTAAGGTATGGGCAAACACAGAAACGTGTAAGACAGCTCTTAATTCAGCGCTAACCTGAAAACTGGACTATACTAGCTTCGAAATGTGGAAAAACAAGTATATATATTTTTTTCAGAAAATAAAGCAGATACAATCAAAAAACACTTTACATGCACAGAAATGGCTATCCCACTTGAGTATGTAGCCTACAACAGTTAAACAGGTAATTTAAACACAACACATTTGTTAAAATGCAGGCGGTAACATAAGTACAATATGTAGCTGAAACAAGCTTTTTAAATCACAGAAACTCTAAAAAAATCTGCATTTTAGGCGGAATTAGCTAAAGGCAGCAAAAAAATGCGGAAAATGATACTTCATCACTCCAAAGTCTCTCTTTTGTCTCTCTGCTGCTGTAGAACTCTGCAGGCACCATGCAGGAGCTTGCTGAGCTGTATACAAGAGAAAAAGCTCACAAATGCGGGCTTTATAGCAGGGAAATGAAAGAGATAGAAATCATCCCAAAATGGCCAATAAACTACTAACATCTGGGCACAACCCACTCCTCCAGGGACAGATAGGTTGCTGAAAGCTCCCCTCTCTCACAGGTGAACAGAGAAACTTCCTTCTATCTAAGTAAGGTGTGGGCAAACAAAGAAACTTGCAACACAGCCCTGAGATCAGCACTAACCTAAAAACTGGATTATACTAGCTTAGAAAGGCAGGAAACAAGTATTTTTTTTCTTTAGAAAATAAAGCAGATACAATCAAAAAAACACTTTAAATGCACAGAAATGGCTGTCACACTTTAGTGTGTAGCATACAACAGTTAAACAGGCAATTTAAACACAAAAACGACTTTGTTAAAGTGGAGGCAGTAATATGTAGCTGAAACAAGCTTTTTAAATCACAGAAACTCTAAGGAACCAGCGTTTTTGGCGGAATTAGCTAAAGGCAGCAAGAAAGTGCAGAAAAATTATACTTAATCACTCCAAAGTCTCTCTTTTGTCTCTATGCTGCTGTAGAACTCTGCAGGGCACCAGGCAGGAGCTTGCTGAGCTGTATATAAGCACAAAAAGTTCACAAATGTGGGTTTATAGCAGGAAAATTAAAGAAAGAGAAATCAGCCCACAATGGCCAATAAACTACTAACATCTGGGCACAACCCACTCCTCCAGGGACAGATAGGTTGCTGAAAGCTCCCCTCTCACAGGTGAACAGAGAAACTTCCTTCTATCTAAGTAAGTTATGGGCAAACACAGAAACTTATTGCACAGCCCTGAGTTTAGTACTAACCTGAAAATTGGACTATACTAGCTTAGAAAGGTGGGAAAACAATTTTTGTTGGGTTTTTTTTTTTTTTTTTTTAGAAATTAAAGCAGATACAATCAAAAAAAACACTTTAAATCACAGAAATATCTATCACATTTGAGTATGTAGCCTACAATAGTTAAACAGGTAATTTAAACACAAAAACAACTTTGTTAACGTGGAGGCAGTAATATGTAGCTGAAACAAGCTTTTTAAATCACAGAAACTCTTAAAAAATCAGTGTTTTAGTCAGAATTAGCTAAAGGCAGCAAGAAAATACATAAAATTATACTTAATCACTCTGAAGTGTCTTTTTTGTCTCTCTGCTGCTGTAGAACTCTGCAGGGCACTAGGCAGGAGTTTGCTGAGCTGTATACAAATGCAAAAACCTTGTAAATGAGTTTTTTTTAGCAGAAAAATGAAAGAGAGAAATGAGCCCAAACTACTAATTTCTGGGCAGAAACCACTCCTCCAGGGACAAATAGGCTGCTCAAAGTTCCCTTCTCTCAAAGGTGAACAGAGAAACTTTTTCTATCCAAGTAAGGTATGGCCAAACACAGCCCTAAATTCAGCACTAACCTGAAAACTTGACTATACTAGCTTAGAAAGGCAGAAAAACAAGTATATATATTTTTTCAGAAAATAAAGCAGATACAATCAAAAAACACTTTAAATGCACAGAAATGGCTATCACATTTGAGTGTGTAGCCTACAACAGTTAAACAGGTAATTTAAACACAAAAATGATGTTGTTAAAGTGCAGGCAAAATGATTTTTCATCATTTGTATAGTGCATGTAAAGGGGATGAAAAAGTGCTATGGAGAGGCATGGACAGTATTGAGAAGGATTTTGGACTTTTTTATTTTTAATTTTAGAAATAATAGAATGTCTTTGAATGGAAATGATTGGAAGATCCAGATAAAAATATCAGGAAGTTTTTTGACAGTTAAGAACAATGGCATTAGAACAACCAGAATTAATCAAAAGTATTAGTATTAACAGTGCTTTTAAAAGATGTAATATATAAAATTTTATGTATCTTATGTATTTAAGATAATCACATTTAGGGATTTTACAAAGGAGAACTATAACACCTTGAGGGTCATTGTTTTTTATTATAAATTTACTGAAATTTTATTTTACATAATATGATGCGTCAGTCATATGATATGATCACATGACTGTTAAAGTTTTTAAAACTTTACAAAAGCCAATGCAAAAATCATTGACAATCAAGTGAATATCTGTCCTAAGAAAAATAAAATGTCCGAGTAACATGAAATGGAAACTTACAAGTCAAGGTTGGATTGCTTTCACATGCCAGTATACTCTAAATATAGGAAAATATTTAAACTAAAGTAACTGGGCACAGTGTATAGTGGATCAAGTTTTTACGGACATTACAACTCTTTATTTTTAATTTACATTATTCAAGGCAACTGATTTAGCTAAAATGATTAAATGTCCACAGTTACAGAATCAATGATGTCTTTCTTTCTGTGCAACAGTAATGTAAATATTGACTTTATGTCTGCTGCAAGCCGTGTCATTCATTATCTCGGTTTTTACCACATCATATTTGTATGAAATACTACTGCTTTGCATGTGTGTTACCAAATTGGCATTTTATTGAGGCTTTTATGTGAAAACAATTCCTATCTGCAAATTGACATTATACTGTTGTTTACCTATGCATTTCCTGTGTCCAGTTCTATCAGTTATCATACTCTCTTCCAGAAGTGCTTATTCATTCTACAAACAGCAGGAATCCTTTACTCCACACAATGAGAGATGATTATAAGGATTCATTGTCCAAGGCAAAAGTGAAGGTGTTAAGTTTTCCTGATCATGCATATTATTTATCTATTTATTTGGGGTTGAGATATGTCCTCATACCAGAATTCAAAATGCATAGCTTCACACTCTGTATCTGAACCGTCCACTGATCATGGATGGAACGTAACGGTGTGCTGCCATGAAGCCTACCTGACAGCTTTGTGCCAAAGAAGCCAAATCACTCATAATAGAAATCTAAAGATCATTTCTGTGTTCTAACCACCCCAAGCAGCTGATGTGGCCACTCCCACTCTTATAAGGATCTACAATCTACAGTGCGTTTGTTCATATATACGTGCTAATGGAGGTCACCACACAGTTGCTTGGGAGGACTAGACCACTGTCCTGGTCTTTAGGTTGTTTTAGTGCCAACAATCTTCACTTATAGGTGGAGTGCACACAACAAAGCTTCCCTCTTTCTGTGGTTTGCAAAGCTATTGTTAGCACTCCCTGTAGTTTTCCCCAACAACTCCTCCTTCTCCCAGGTTAACAGAAAGAACCTCGGCCATTTGCATTACTAACAGACTTTTAGCTCCCTGTTTTACTGAGTTGCAAACACAGACTAGGTATGACATAAACCAATTAATTAAGTATTAGGAGGAAGGTACAGAGAAATACATCTTTCTTCCATTTTTGACAACCTAATAATGTGAAGTAATGGCCAAATATGGTAAAAAGGAATAGTTCACTTTATTTTACATGACTACAAATATTACTTGGAATACTTGCATGTGAATTCAGGAAAATGACCACTTGAAGTACTTGTTAAGATGCTGTACCTCTGTAGTGCTGAAAAATGTAAAAGTGATGACTGCAAATGCTTTTTATTTACCTTTAGGTCTGGGCCACAAGCTTTATACTATTTGTCACCCTGAGCTGCTAGTTCTAAATAAAGAAAACAAAATATTCATGAAAGGCATGTCTACCTAAACTGCCTGTCTTTGTGAAATATAATGATTTCTACTATTAGCGTAAAATAAAAGAAGCAATTTAGCAGTAAATGGCTTATATAGATAAAGTGTACATAGGAAAATTAATACTTTAAAAACTATGTAACATTTGTGGAGTTTAAACAAACAGAAATAACCAACTCCATAAAAACTACTTTGTTTGACTGATTTTTTACGATATACAAGAAAATACAGGAAATGGTTAAAATGAATGCAGATTGTGGAATTTAAAAAACAAGATTGGAAATTATGATTATGATAGAGCAGCATTAGTATGAAGCAACCGATTATATAACTTATGAGGCATTTGCTTGAATCTGGAAGCCCGACGGAGTATCTCAAGAATCAACTGAAACAATGTATCAGTCACACAGATATGTATTCTTTGATGCAGTTAGTACTCTAATGACAAGCAATAAACTTAGAAGAAATATTAATGATTTATTACTTTCAGTGTCTGAAAGATGTTTTATCTCATTCACATGAAAGCCTTTCTCACTAAAGAACTAATATGCTGTACTTCTCACTAAGCAAGACAGCACAAATCTGAATTTTAGAGTGCTTAAACTGGCTTTGTACTTTCACTTACAAACTACAACTACATCAGTTCTGGTAGTAGATACTGGCTACATGAGAAGGTTAGTCTGACAGTTACTGACTGAGCAATTTGCATATCAGACAGATGTAAAGGCACCACTGTATTCTTGCAATAATGGCGTTATGCCTTTACATACATTATTTAATTAGCACTGTTTATGAAACTTCTGTGCTGCAAGAATGAATTTCATTCATCACACTTTCTATGAAGCAATAATAATTCATTCAGTCATTTTCCATTACATGTTTTTTCCATTTAAGTATCTCGGAAGAGTAAGCATCATCTCCTGGCAAGCAATGGGTGCAAGGCTAAGAACCACTTTCGAGATGGACACATAGTCACAGATGTATTGTACATTCTCAGACAGGAAGTGTAAATAACTTCCAATTCACCTTATCAACAGTCAAGATAACAATGCCCTAGACACACCTCAAACAGATGCAAGCAAAAACCACCAGAACGAACAAGTTCTCTACAACTATACAGATCTTCTGTAGCCCTTCTTATATTCCACCTTAATCACTCAACACATTACTTGAACTGACTTCTCTTGTTTTTTTTTTTTTTTTTTTTCTATAAATAGACTTTATTCTGAAATCTTTTAACATATGAAGCACTCATCAAAAATGTGAAGAAAAACTATATCTTTAAATACCACCGGTAATAAAAAAAAAAAATGAACAGACAGCTACATATGTTAGCTAAAATGAAATTCCAAGTAAATCACAAACGTATATGCTGGAAACTGGAAAACACCCAATATAATCACATTTTTCTGACTTATAAATAAACATTACCCATTAGTTTCTCACTTTATTGCTACTTCTAGAATCTTAATAATTCAATTCTGAACCATAACACTCATTGATAATGGAAAAAACATAATCCCCTGTGGTAGTTTATACATTTTCTAACATCTAGGTATGGCGTTTTTCAAGTGCTAGAAAAGATCAAGCCAAAGGATTATAGAGAATTTTATTTTCACATTCCTTATCTATGGTAATAAAACAACATCAAGCAAAATAACGACTTCCCATGCTTTATAACTTAAGACTATGTACCTCTGCTTTAAATCCCCTCAAAATGAGGCATTCCCAACAAGCTATGTTATCAGATACCAGTGAATTGCCCTGTAACTATTCAGAATTGTTTTGAATGTGACATTGTCAGCCAATCTATACTAACTAGATTTGACTGCATAATGAGGAGCTATGCCACTCTTCTGTCAGGTCTACAGAAGAATTTAACCTTCAACCTCCCTCCCCTACATTCCTGCCTACCCTTCCTCATATCCTAGCTACTAAGATTCTATCTACAGAACTACTAATTCTATTACTCATAATCATCTATATAACCACATCCTACACTTTAACAATTGCCTGTTTTAACTTAATAAATACGCATGCCAGTCCTGAATAAAACTCATCCTGTCTTTTTAAGTCATCAGTTTCACCCAGCAACTGATATGGGCAAATCTTTAAAACCCTATTTATCTTATCTCTGTCAGTCACCCACTCTTGAAAGAACCTCATTAGCTATATGTCATAAATTGATATACCTACAAACACCTAGGAAGAATCAAAGCTGACCATAATTACTTTACTTTTTTCTTATTTATGATGTACTTCAAGATTCTGCCCTATTACTGAAATGGCTTATCCAGATTATTCTCAAGATATAATGAATAAATTATAAAATTATCTACAAATAAGGAGAGCTTGTATTCATGTCTCCTAAGAAAACAGTCCCTGATTCATAATAACCTTAAACTGTCCACAAAGGGTTCCATACATAATTCAAATAAAATTGGGAGGCGGGGGGCAACCCTGCCATGTAAGTCTATGCAATCTGAACTCTGGTGATAATTTAGTACAGTTTATAGTGTCAGACTCTTCATCAGTGTTCATTTTCATGTGTATTTAAGTCTTTAGAAATGATCTATTAGATAGCGCCATAAATATACAATCCCAATTCCCTCTACTAAATGCCATTTAAGACTCGATACTTAACACCATTTTCTTTAGTCTGCTTATACCATCACTTATTACTGTTGTCTGATGTAAAACACCTAGTACAAATCTATTTTGACCTAAGTTAACTAATTTCATTTGAATATTTGCTATTCTCTTTTTTATCATTTATGTAAACACTTATGGAAGATTACTCAAATGTGTCTGTATAATTTTAATGTTTGGTCCCGACAGGTGTTTAGGGTTATCATCACTGCTTGTCTCTAGCTTTGTGGTACAACACCCATGTGTAATGCAGGGTTCATTATTTTACAAAAGTTAGATATAACGTGGTCCTCATTGTTACATACATTTCTACTGTAAGGATATCAGCCTTCTTGGGCCAGGCCTTTTAACATCTCTGTACAATATATAAAACTCCTCCTGAGTGACCTCCTCTGTGAGCATTACACATTGCTCTGAATCAGATGCAGGAAGTTCTAGGCTCTCTAAATAATGTTACATCAGGCTCTCTAGATGAAGTATTAAGCTCTTCTTTCATGTACAACCCTTTCTTTATAAAACTGCTGAAATACAAGTAAGACCTTATTTCTTGTGTCAACAACCTAACTTCTACCTATGCCCTTAATTTTAGACTGTTTACACAACCAAATTCTGCTTCAGTCTCAAAACCAAGCATTTTGGTCCTAATGAGAATTTTCAGAAAATGCTAATTTCGATTTCTTATAGGCATAATCTATCTCGTAGTCCAGAATTTTAGAAATCTTACCATTTAGTTCCCTTATCTGCCTCTCTCTTCCCCTGGAGTCCCAATTTCCTTTTCATATACCTGGGATTTCAACTACTCGCTAAGGCTCTTGCTACCCCCATAGTGCCTTTTTTAGGCAGTGTCTCAAGGACAAAATTCCTGATGTAAAAACCTCCATCTATAAACAACCTCAAGGTTATGCTGCTAAACACTAGGAGTCTTAAAATTAAACTGCACTCATTGGAAGCAGTCTTCACATTGGAAGAAGCAGACAATTGTGCAGTCACAAAGACCTGGTCCAAGGCTGCTGCGAGCACCCCAGCCATACTGGATTATACCTCCTTCCATTCGTTCAGACCACAAAATGAAGGCATAAAAACATAAAGGAGGTAGTGCATCAATATTCAATAAAGATAAATATGCCTCCATATTGGTTAAACAGTATGATTCCCTGGAAATACTTCAGGTGCAATTAGTTGTTTGTAGAACACCAGCTCAAGTCATTGCCAGCTACAGGACCCCCTCCATAAATCAGGACACCCACTCTGCTTATTTGGATCTACTTGAGTCTATCACGATACATCCAAACACCACAGATTTGGACAACTTTAACTACCCATCCATTGTCTGGGTAAATTACTGGTGCTCAAACTTACTTGCCCAAACGTTCCTCAACTTCATTGACGCCAATGCCCTGAACCAGCTGGTTGACACTCCACAAGGGGTGCGAACATCTTGGATCTGGTGCTTACCAAATATGAGGGATCTCTGTAGCACCCCTACTGTGAGGTATTCCCTGCTGAGATCTGACCGCAAATCAGTCTCATTTGAAGTAACTATCACACCTGCCCCTCCATCAGCAACTAAACTAAAAAACTTCTCCAAAGCAGATTATAATCTCTTATGGGATGGTATAAATAGTTTCACTACACCTCTCCCCTCAGATGGAGCTGGAAACTATGCAGAGTTCTACACAAATGCTTCATACAAACACCTGCATAACTGCATTAACTCGGCCGTACCTGACAGGACCAAAAGAAGCTCGTCAAGGAAAAGCAAACCTGCCTGGTGGACAACTGCCATTAACAGGCTTTACAATAAGAGGAAGAAATTGCTGTCTAAGAGTAAGAGGGAGCGAGCTCTAAACTGGAAATACTCCCTCCTCAGCATAAACAAGCAAATAAGACTTCTTGTGAAGTCCTCCAAAGCTAACTATGAATCCAAATTAGCTTCCTCAACTAAGGACAACCATAAGGCATTATTTAATTACATCTGTAACCTAAAAGGAAAGGCCCAGATTTGTGCCGAACTGGTAGTTAATGATATCACATATATTGAGCCTGTGGACATGGCTAACCTGTTGGCCGAGAGGTTCTATGAAAACTTCACTCCCTTGTCCCTGCCATACATACCCCATGACATCCCTACCACCTGTCTCCTACCTTGTATCTGTAAACAGCAGGTCGCAAATGCCCTCAATAAGGCCAGAAACACAGCATCTATGCGACCTGGTAACATCCCAGGCTGTGTCCTACATGGGCTTCAACATGAATTAGCAACACCATTGGGTACTATTTCCAATTATAGCCTAAGCATCGGCTTAACCCCAGCCGAATGGAAAATGGTCATCATTATTCCCTTGCACAAAGGTGGTACTTCCACTGACCCTGGGAACTATAGACCTATTAGTCTGACTAGCCTTATCTGCAAGGCCATGGAGCAAATCAACAAAGATATAGGTCATCTCCAAACACTTGACACTACACAGTTTGGATTTGTCAAAGGGAGATCATGCCTGTTAAACCTAGTTGACTTCTTTGAGACAGTCACCAAGGCCCTGGACGAGGGGAAATCTGTACATATAGCCTACGCAGACTTAGCCAAGGCTTTAGACACTATCCCCCACTCAGGCATCAATGACAAACACACTCAGCTAGGTATAAATCCTTATATCATTAGATGGGTTGCTAACTGACTCACTGATAGAACACATATAGTCAAAATAGGGAAATTCACCTCCAACAGCAGACCTGTAAACAGTGGTGTTCCACAGAGATCAGTCCTGGGACATCTACTGTTTGGAATCTATTTCTCCAAAGTACAACCAAAAGCTAAAGGTCTGTGGCTGACAAAGTTTTCTGATGACTGCAAACTGGGAGCAGTCATAGAATCTGTAAATGATGTCAACATCCTACAAGAAGGGCTTACACAAACAAATGATTATTGTTAAAGTCATGGCCTTAAACTCAATGCAAAAAATGTATTATCATCGCTTTCTATAAGAGAGATGTTCCTGATAACTACCACATCAACAGCAACACCCTAAGTGTGCACTCAGTGGTGAGAGACCTGGGCACTTAGGTTGACAGCAACCTTACCTTTGATCACCATGTCTCCACAGTGGTAAGAAGGGCATCTTGTATTGCTCATCTCATAAATAAGGGCATTGCCTCCATAAAAAAGAAGTTATAACCTCCCTGTACTCTTCCCTCATCAGGCCAATAATTGAGTACAACGTCCTTTTTGGTATGTACCTTTCCAAGCACCTGCAGCAAATAGAGAGGCCACAAAGGTTCCTCACAATGAAAATTCAAGGTCTTTGGCATCTGTCCTATGTGGATCATTTGAAATCATTGTCACTTTATTCTGTTTCATACAAACTACTCAAAGGTGATCTCTGCATTGCACATAAGGCAATCTCTGACCCTGCTATATTGGAAATGCTGCATCTCTGCAAGTCAAATGGTACACAGATTACTTGCTCTAAAGACCTTAACCTGGTATGTGATATTGATAGAACCTGCTAAAGGGACAGACTTGTCTCTCAGTGTTTACCACACCTTTGGTACAGATCCCACTTCATGTCAAACAGAGCACCTATTTGGCCATTCCAAATGCAATCTGGATGATTGAATGGGTAACTCTAAATTCATTCTCAGGGTTCCACCTGTGTCCCTCTTGCACAGCGGCTCTAGGTGCTGATCACGGAAATATGTGTAGCACTTGGCTAGGCTTTTAGGGCTCTAGGGCTATTAGCTTAGTAACTTCCTATGATCCTGTGAGCTTATTAAGTAAAATAACGGCTCCGATGCACAAATGAATAATCCACAAAGCTTTATTCCAAACAAAAAGTGAAGCGCTTTTCGTCTACCCTGCCAGTTTGGTAGACTTCATCAGACAAATCAGCTTGACAGACGTCCGTTTTAAACACTATGCTCCACTCACCTGTGAGCTTATATTACCCTTCCAACAGTTGTCTCTGCAACTCTAACATATTTGATCCTAATAGTTTTGCTCTGAATCTTATAACTTCCTACAAAAACATACAAAAAAGCATTATAAGCTTTTTCCAGCAACCTGCTAAATCTAACTCTTGTTCCTCAAAAGGATCAACAGAATGCAATAAATAATTTCTATATGCCATTTCATATCCATCCCCTTTACAAAAATACAGATTCAAATGCCATGATTTGAGATAAACAACCTCTTCTTTTGTCCATTCAGTCATAGGGATAGGATCAGAAATTATAACAGGAATTGTTTCCAGAGATCAGAAATCCAAACAGGAAACATTTCCAGAGATTCAACAAACCCTCTAATTTTCTCATAAGCTAACATTTTTAAGTATACCTGAAAACAACTATCTGTAAAAAATAACTGGCAAAAGATATCTGGGTGATCATAACTCTGAATGCACATCAGTTCACCCCACTGCCTGCATGTATCTGCCAAGTGGTGGTAGAGCTAATGACCTTGGTCTGTGCTGCACTTCAGATAACCTAAATGCTGTGCTCCTATGCCCTCTACTGATTATGAAGCCTTCTCAAAATGCACCTTAGTCACTGATCTGTTTTCCTGTTTCAAAGTCATAAGTACGTTTATAAATGTGACAGATGGTACCTGAAATGTTTTCCCTTACACAAAATAGTTAATCCCAAGAAAAACTATTTCTCCATCAACAACAGGATAACTCCACAGAATAAAATGACTACCCCCACCCCTTCTGATACCATCAGGGTAGTTAGCAAATGCCACAATTTCTCGGCAAAGTTTGAACAGTTTCTCATGCTCACGAGATGACAGGTACTTCTCCTGCTACAACAATGTATTAGGTTTTGCCCTCTTATTAATAATAAGTACCGCTGAATATGTTACATACAAAAAACTGAATAATCAATCCTGTAACAGTGTTTTAATGCCCTGTTGTATACCAACCTATTTCTTCATAGAGGTCATTATTTTTCCAATCGTCATTTTCACAATTTAGGAAATTACTTTTAACTGTATTTTTGTAGAAGGAATTGATAAAACTGGTAGTAAAGAGTCAACTAAATTTGGTGATATAAATTATCCCCAGTGAATGATTCCTAAGTGAAAAAATAAAAGCTATTTGGCATACCTGAATCTACTATGGTATAAGAAACAAAATCCATACTATCTTCCTTTAAGTCGAGGTCAGTAACCACAGGCAGTGCATTTGGCAATTGTGCAAGTTATTTGTTCCCAATCATAAACAGTCAGAGGTCTGTACAGTATTTAACTATGAAACAGTAGCTGTTACTCAGAAGCCAGCTATATCAGTCAGTTTGCCATTATAATTCAGGTTGCAACAGAGGAAAACTAACTTAAATGCTGCAATTCAAAAAAGATTAAATTATCTATAAGTATGTATACATCTAGACAGATCTACAACTTACAAATGCCTGTATTCCTTGTTGCAATTTTGCATACTATATGCTGAACTTCCAAAGTGATTAGTCATCTTCCCCATCCCTTCCTTTCTGCAAGCCATCTCATAAAGGCAACTATAATAGCCTCAGTGACATAACATTGATTGCACGTTAACAAAATTAGGCCAGCACTATGCAATGGACTATTTCATTCATGTAGTGGGAATGGAGAAAACCTGTCTAAGATGTAAAGGTAATACAGAGCAGGAATCAAAAGAGAAACACGGCAGGCAATTAAGGACACTACTGATAGATGTCTGCTTCTCTGTCAGATATTTCTTCTAGAATAAAAATGAAGACATTTTTGCAGTAGACATATCCACTTTATCATGCAAACCATGTTTTCCGTATTCTAAACTCTAGAGACAGTTTAAGCATGTAATGCTAGTTTGCCTCTCTGAGCAGTAGTTTTATGGATAGCATAAAATCCTTTGTTATGAAGGCTGAATGTCATCTGTAGATGAGGCAAAGACAAGGTATTACTTATGTAATTTGCACATTTATTGTACTGGGGCAACACTAGTTCTATATTATATTTTCAGTTTGTCCTTGGCAGGAGCAGGAAATATAATGTAAAATAATGAACCAAAAAAAATGTCATTCAGTTTCATTGAAATAACCCTGAGTTTGACCAGAAGAGCCCTCTCTTTGACCTGAAGAGAAATGCATTAGAGTAATTTGTTCTGTTCTTGTAAACATTTAAGGACTCATGACACTACAGAGAGAAGGAATCAAAATAAACTGAAAACAGGAGTGCGTCCATTATCATCTGTTTTGTTTTATTTATTTAGTATTTATTCAAAAACTTCAGTCATTTATGCATCCATATACCTACTATTTTCAGGACAAAGGCTATTTACAGAGAAAGTTGAGTGATCATAAACTATGACATATGTTAAAAAAGGTAAAATAATAGAATATGATATTATGTATTCTTAGGTTCACTATAAAGCTACAATATCTCCTTAAGGGCTTATTATGTTCGTGAATGACTAAGATACAAGTTACACACTTGTAAGGGCTCAGAGAAGTCGCACCAACATTTATATTACATAGAAGATAACCTCAGGCCATTTTGTGGAATAGTAAGTGTTGAGTACATTTAAAAAGGACCAAAGAGGTGCTAAAATGTTATGGGATTAAAGAATGACTCAAAATGCTTTATTCTCAACAAAACTTTTTAAAATCAGTAAGACATCACCAAGGAAACATTTTGGTGGTGTTGTTCTTCCCAAATAGTTGTATACATACATGCACAGATACATATATCCTGGTTCATAGGTGTATACTAGGCTAACAACCACTGAGGCCATTATAAGCCTAGCCATGTATCCCAAATGCATCCTATAAGGTTATTTTATGGAGCATATGTACGCTAGGGTATGATTTACACACTGCTTCTCTCCATTATAGACATAGGTACAAGACCTGGGATGAATTTCAGATTTCCCTTCCACTATTCAGGTTACACTTGAACAGAGTTAGGGAAGAACTCTGCTTTACATGAATTGGAATCCTGTTCAAGAGGTGAGGAATTCTCTGAGACACATACCTGACCCTCTAATGTGCCCTTTTTACGATGCAAGTAAGGTTCAAATGTCTAGATGAAGTAGCTCTGATGCTGCTGGTTTTGCAGATATGCAAATGGTCCATCAGAGCAGGATTTAAGGATGCAGTGTATGCTGGGTACAGACTGCCTCTCAACAGTTTGTAGGAAGCTGAAGACAGAGATACAGCTTTGAGGTAATCTGTATAGGACATGCTGTTTATACCTTGTATTTTTTTTTTTTCTTGTGAGAAACCTCTGTGGATGCTCCAGTTGCTGCAATGCCTGGTATGAATACAGAGGAACGGTGACCTCCCTGGACCTAGATGCCATGCCATTCATAAGCAGAGCAACAAAGAATTATTCCCTTACTACTTTAGACACATGTTGGTCAAGAGCCAGGTTACTATCGACATATGTCTCCAACTCTGGGTCTACCCTGAGGGGTGTGTTATCAATGAGGTAGTGTTTTAGGGTGGCCAGCTTCCCAGAGTGTATAATTATGCATTTCTTGGCACTGAGCTTTAAGCTGTGGCTTTGGCACCAGTCATTTGTCTGTGTTACTCCTTCCTGTAGGATCTTAATACCTTCAGGGGATTATATGACTGCTCCTAGTTTGCAGTCATCTGCAAACTTGGTAAGACAGAGGTCTTTGTCACTGGCTTTTGAAAAGTAAATGTCAAAAGAAGCATACAAAGTCCAAGGGACTACACTAGTGACCAGTCTCTTTGTTGATGTTGTTTCCACAATCCTGGCTGCATCCCTGTATTTGTGAGTTCCATAATCAAAATATATTTGCCTCCTTAGTTGGCAAATAGACTAATTGCAAGTACTAATAGAAAACATTCAATTCTCCTATTTCTCTCTCCCCCCACTTCCCATCTTTCGTACCTTCCAGGAGCAAAAAAATACCTTTGGATCACAATTTGACATTTCTTTTTGTTCCCCGGGCTCTTGACTCATTCCAACTCCATGCTATTCTCCTCTTAATGCATGTGTGTCCCAAAAATATTTCTTCCATCTGCTGTCTCATCTGTCTGACCCCTCTTTCTCTGTCTTACACAGAAAAAAAGTCCACACTTTTTTACCTTTTTTTCTTTCTGTATACCTTCTTCCAGACTTCCAGGTCAATATCTGAAAATATTTACACTCCACTCGATATACATGTGATCAGCTCCCTTATAAAGACTTCTCTGCCAACCCTCTCATCACACCATCACAGTTGTTTGATACCATCTATACAAGAATCACCAATGCAGATCACCTACTGGACCAGGACCACAAGCTGCCACCTTTTTTGGCAACTTCCAAACTTCCTCCCAAAATCTCTGCTCCTCATGTTTCACTCTCCTCCTCTTAACCCCCCCCCCCACACACACATCTTCCTTTTCTTTAAGTTTCCCCAAAGATCTGTATACCATTCAAATCCTTCATTACAGAGTACTACCCATGTGCTTTCCACTTCTCTACTCTTCAGAAGGATTTCCTGTCTGAATCCTCCTTTCTGTAATGTATTTTTTAATTGATACTAACTTTGCACTAAAATTAATGTTCTGTACTCTTGTGATAATAGAACTGCTCAGGTAGACTGAGAAAATGGTTGTGCATATTTATGTGTAATTGTGTGTGTCTTTATTAAATGTATACACATTAGGCTATAAAATAGCCTTGTCTATCTGTGTCATCATAATGCTGAATGCCCCAAGATCCTAGCCTATCTTTCTGGTAGAAATCCGTTCTTGGCATTCATAAAAGTCAAGTGATGTACATGAAATGTCTGGAGCTTGAAGAAGACTAATGCTTGAATTTACAATGCTCATGCTCAAAATTATTTTCTTCTCACCAGTTGAAGCTCTCTGCCATCATTTGTTTAGTCTTTGCTGTATTGTACCTTAAGTGGGTTTACTCTGGACAAGTCTAAGAAAACATGCCATGAACTAAAACAATCCATGCAAATGCCATTTTTCTGACTGTAAGTGGAAACCATGTTTTTGAATGTCTCCAAGGCATGTCATAAGTTGGCATTGTATTTCACAATGTTGAGCACCTCTGCAAAACATCCTTCAGAGATTATCAGAATGTTGATTATGGATATTGAGATGTCTGCCTGAAAGATTTACAACTTGATGTTTAATGCAAGTTTTCTTGTATAAAATAGGTTCATCCAGCATCCTGTTTGCATTTATATAAAAAGAAAGTACTCATCAACTCAGTAAGACTAAACATTTCATAAATGCTAAAGTGTTTGTTACTTGCATTAAATATCACTGGGTCAGGTATTTATACTACAGGCTTGTAATGTAAATAGTTGTCTGTAGATTTAATAGTACTGTTGATAACTGCCATGATGATAGAAACAATTGTAAACTCTTGCAGAGTAATTCAAGGCAGCTGTATGTGAAAGTGTTACTGTATACTAAAAGATAAAATTTACCTAGTTGTATTTTAGAGTAAGAAGAAGAAACAAACATCAAACTCTTCACATGTTTGGATTTCATGGTTTCACTGTGAATTGCATGTTGTCATTGGAAGTGACAGACAAAGATTATTGGGTTCACTGCTTGGTTTAATTTGTGAAGTAGGATTTTCCTGGTGTAGTGAAATATTTGTTAGTGGTCTAATGAGAATATCATCTTAGGTCAGGGTTCGTGAACAAATGACGGGTAAGCAAAACAGAGAGAAATTGATGGTGCCCTGATAGCTTTGTTCAGTGATTCTGCTGTTGCTCAAGAAACTGATGTTGAAGATCAATATTTTAATGCTCTTACTGAACAGTGCTCTGATACAAGCTGTTCCATATTTTAAGAATATGCTTTTGCTGAATGTCATCTCCATATTCCATTCTTGGTCAAAGATTTGTCTACTAGTTGGTGTTCAGCATATCTTTAACAGGCATATGTCTAATTAGACTTGTCTTGAGCTGCTGATCCATGATGATCATGCAGTAAGTTAAGATTCCTGGGGATTGGTCAGTGACATGCCTGTTGCCACAGTCTTGCTGCAAAATTACTTTTATTATTTTTTTCCCTTTTGTTGGCCGGGTTCATCCCACTAGGTTACTGGCCTCTATTCAGGGGTGAACCACAATGGTATTTATACTAGTAGGGGAAATTTGGCCAGGGCATCAGGGAACTTCCCCAAATCATCATTGTTGAGAGTGGGACCCATTTCCGAGGACCACTTCATGTTTCCATTCCAGGTACAAAGGTGGTTCAGAGAAACATGGCAGCAGATGGAGACAGAGGGAGATGATAGAGTAGTGAAAGAAATGGAAGAGAAACCAAATACTGAGACTGGAGAATTTGTGCAGAATTTTGAGGAAATGTTACAAAGAAGTCCGTTTAATGGAGATGAGTCAGCAAATGATGGATGTATAATTACAACCCTCTAGTCAGGAGGGTTGTGGGTTAATTTACTGAAAGAAATTGTGCTGCAGAGGGAGACAGGAGATGTTTCCTGGGGGATCATTATGAGAAATTTCAATGGGAGGCTGCAGAGATAATCCTGATGAATAGTGGTGAGATGGAAAAGAAAACATATGCAGTGAAAGTAAAAGAGGGTAAAAGTGGAGTAGCAGAAAAGATGTTAGAAGAAAATGAAACAAGGAAGTATGTGGTAAGGATTCAAAGTAAAGAAGACAAATGGACAAGTATGAAGTGTGGGGCATTTTAACAGCACCTATGGGTGTAAAGGGGTCACAAAGACATGCATCTGGAGAGTTTTTCCCTGGGCCTCTGCTGAAAATTGGCTTTGTTCCAAGTCGGAGTTTCCCGGTAAACAAATGTTAAATAAATAAATAATAAAAAGCACATGAGGTAAGAGCATTTATTCTTAATAAAGAGACATTTTGTGACATTATATTTGAGACTGTTTTTTTCCATTAAAGATTTCCTTGGAAAATATGAAAAAAGAAAGAATGTAAACCATGGAATCTTTGTGATAAAAGCATTTAACAGAGAAACAAAAAAGAAAATTCATGTACAATTTTGAACAGAGGTAGAAAGAGAGGATTTGAAAGGACATTTGAAAAATGTATGTAAAAAAGTACTGGAAATTACAAAAGTTTATGACAAAAGTGGTTTATGGACTGGTGATTGGGATTGTAATACAGTGTTAAAAATAGAAAGTGAAAAATATACCAAGCATGATAAATGTGGATTGGAACAGGGGTGTCATAAAATACTGGGGGCAACCCAAAAGATCTTTTTTTTGTGAAAAAGGATATTCAGTAAGTAACAGTGACAAAATAAAATATTGTATTTGTGGACAAATGGGATATAATGCAAAAATATGAATTGAAATGTTATAAATGTACCAAAGTTAGACATTTATGCATGGATTGCAAAATGAAAATAAAAATAAGGAAAAGAAAGAGAAGGAAATGAACAAAGAGAAGACATTTTAGAAGCAGGAATAGAAGAACAATTAGATGAAAAAATAAATAGAAGACATAGAAGAAGGTTCTGAAATAAGTGATGAAGAAGACATACATTTGGAAGTAGTAAAAGAAAAAAAGAATTCTATTGGTAAAAGGGTAAAAGAGAAAGAAAATTTAAAGCGATAAGTACAAAACAAAAATAGAAAGGAGATGGATGAAAAAAAATATGCAATTAAAGAAATCAACCATACGACTTCTTTTACTGCAAAAATGTATCTTGTAAATATTGCGAACTAAGTATTCACATATGACAACTTGAATTTACTCATCTTGCTTTTTTTTCCTGTTTTGATTTTTGTATAATTATGAAACTTTTCTCTATTATCATGTATTTTTCTCTATTATCATTTATGTATAATTGTGGAGCTTTTCTCCCCAGGCCTCCACTAAAAAAGGGCAATACTCAGTTGGACTATCCTGATCAACAAAAGTCAAATAAAAATAAATAAAAACTTGTCCTCAGCTTCTCAAACTCTTACATTCCAGCTGCTGACTAGATTGTCCTGATACATGTTTCACTCTATCTATCCATATCTAATACAGATGCAACACTTCCTTCTTCAAGCACCACTCTGCCCTACTAGTCCTAAACATGTTTAATGCAAGATTCAGAATCTCTACCCCATCTCCTTTAACCCCTACATATCTATTTATTATGTAACTCGTTTCTCTCTGTCTCTCTCTGCCTAAGCACTCTTCTCTATTTGCTTATCACTTCTGCTTCCCATTGAAATCATCTAAGACCATCAACCCCTTACCTTTGTGCTATGTTAATTGCAGAAACATAACATAAACAATCTGGTAAAACTGTACACTGTCCTTTTTTCCATTTCCACTTCTTTCTTTAGACATTCTTCTTTTTTTTTTTAATCAAATGTATGTATCACAAGCTATCTGTATGTCTGCTATTACCTCATCCTTAGGACTAATGCTTGTACACCACCTGTGGGATAATTAACATTCTCACCACTTTAACTCTCTCATTCAGTATAAATGCCCTGCCTGACTATCAATCTAATCCCAGAGTCAAAAATACAAAGGTTGTCCTTCAGTGTTGTCTGTTTCTGATCTATAGTCTACCATATTATAAACCTTAATTGCCATATGCCCTCCCGACCACAACAGTCATTCCTTTCCTCTAATTCTGCCATGTAATTTTACAAATCATCAATTTGGATTATATTCCAACCCTTATTCTTCTCTAAGCCATTGAAAATATCTAATACAGCTGGCAATTGCATGACTACATCCTTCAATAAAATCATACAACCTGTCTCAAAACAATGTACATTTTCTTTATGTTTGAATTCTTTGTCTTCTTTCATCTGTAATGAATTTTTTTATACAAAGCTCTCACTTCCAATAAAAAAATAAGCCTAAGGATATTGGACACACCTGCCTGTCCTTCTGTAAATAATCAACGTTTTGGATCTTTCATCATTAAAGAAAACCCTTACCTAGGTGTTCTATATAGAGCCTGCACACCATTCAACCATTTTCCTTCTCCCACTATGTGCTTCAGAAGTTGAATCACATATTCCCATCTAATACTATCAAATGCCATCTGAATATAAATCTAAACCAACATTTCACTCCGTCTTTCTATAGTGCATCCCATCTAAAATAATTAATGTTCTCCATGGATCAGGTGAAAACTTTCACTTACAAAACCCACTGGCCCCTCTCAATTATATTTGGTAACATTTATTAAAACCACTTTGCCAAAAGTCTAACAAATATTTTAACATCTGTATTACACAAGAGAATTAGTGCATGATTACCTGGGTCATCTTCCTCTGTCATACATTTGTATAAGACCAATACAGTGGCTTCACACATGGATTCAGGCATTCCACTCATTTTTTATAATATTGTTAAATATTTCTGCCATCCTTCAATTATATGTAACTCAATCTTCTTATAAAAATATATGGGGATTCCATCTGGGGCTCATTTCTTACTATTCTTTTAATACATTATTGCATTAGTTACTTCTATTCTTCTCAGAATCAACTGTCAACTTCTCTCTCTGGTGACTTTGGAGCACCATCTCTTTCTATTCTCTAAACCCCAAAGCAATGCTTATTTGCTCCAAATATAGTAATAAAACACCTCTCCTATCTTTCTTGTCTTGGCGATTTTCTCCCTTCCAATTCCGCTAAAAAATAGCCTAGTTGGACTTTCCCAGCAAACAAATGTCAGTAAATAAATTGTCCTGTATATTATGTCCCAATCCTCTCTCCTAATTCCCCTTAATGAGGCCATTCTTTTCTGATCACAAAATTCTCAGCAAAATTATTTTCTAGCTATTTCTCCTTATGGAAGACACTTCACTCTTCTTTTGGCCAATTCAAGCTACGTCTTTAAACCTTTCACCTTTGCCAGATGGACTTTATACTGCTAAGTATCACCCCCAGTCTAATTCTCATTACCCTCAATCCTTTCCTGCATTTGATGTAAACTCACCTCTAACACGTTTGCCTGATCTTTTGCTCATTTCTCATTTCTTCCTCTAATATATTATCATATTTCACTACATAGCCTTTGTTGCATCCCATTTAAACCCACTACCACCAATTTCACTTTCATTTTCCAGCAACACTTGTTCTACCATGCCCTGCAACAACATCATAGCAGTGTATGTGTTCCACCTCTGTCCTTTTTTCACAAGAAGATCAGCTTCCAAATTCCCAATCACCAAACCATGGTGTAACAGCTCCCTTTTTGGCATTATGATATCCTTCATTACAAATGCCATCACCCTAGAAGATAGACTGTGACCTATCAAACTCATACCTTGATAAAATCTAGACTCTTTCTAACACTGTGTAAATGTCCACTAATCCTATCCTCACAATATCTGCCCTAAAGGATTTCTGACACCATTTATGGAATCCACTCCTGCCAAATAATCTATTCTTACATGGTTCTAGGACTATACTAAACCCCCAACTATTATTTATCTATGTGCTCATTCATTATATTGATATTTTCCACATATTCATTGATTGTTTCCTTTAAATCCTCATTAGGGCAATAAGACATGACCACTCTCCTCCATGACCCATCTGCTGACTAACTGTTTTCTTTCCTTATCCAGTGACTTTTTCTTATCCCAATCTATTTTATCATTTTATCACAATACTAACCCTTTTTCCCCAATTTTAAATATTTTTTTGAATGATACAAATCCTTTTTTTATCCAGTTTCTCATTTCATCTTGAAATATCACAACCTCAATCCCATCCTAAACAAGTCTAGTCAAAATCCTCCCCTTTTTATTGGATTTCATGGCTACCATATCCTTAGTGCTACCCTTCAACTGCTGCATTGCCCAACCATATCACATAGCCTAGGTCTAAAGTACCACTGGGAGAGAAAAAAATTCCACCTAAGCATCCACCAACAAGAAAAATGCCAGCTCATATTAAGAATCTCATTAGACAATATACCTAGCATTCTACTGTGCAATCCCACCTACCCCCACATTACATGACAACATTGATCTTTTATATAAATTCATATCTACCCAATCACATGTTTAATGTTACTCCTAGGTGTCACTACCTAGTCTAATGCACACATTAGACAGATTTTTGCTGAAACACCCAATCTTGCTATATCAGAGACTCACTTTAAACAAGACTTCCAACTTCATACTTTATTATTATCTCGGATTCATTAGTGTTTAAATGAAAAAGAATAGCTCATGTGCTTGGAGCAAAAACTGTTTGTTAAAGGCTATGCATAAAATACTATATATCATTGTTTGTCTCAGTTCTTCCTTTGCTAAATATGAGTCTAAAGAAAATCCATCTAAATTGTCATTCTGGCCACAGAACATTGTTGGACTAGTCCTTCCCTTGTACTCCCTTATAGCTTTACTTCTTGTGGTCTGACCTAAAAACAAGACTTAACAAAGTCATTGATACCCTTCTCAAAAAGAAAGCCTAACCTGAAATGGTTTGACAATATAAGTTACTGTCAGTACTTGAGTAAACCTGACCTTACTAGTTTGGTAACTTTCTACAGCAGACTTGATTTTCCAACATTTCAGACAGATGCAAAGTACTGACATTTCTTGGTAATTGTCTTAAAGATTATGGACCAGCTATGTGCTTAACATCCTTTAAATGGAAATTGCCACCAAAAATCATCAGACAGAAAACCCAAAATATAGACCACAGCATCCACACTGAGCTTGTTGTAACAAACTACCACCTTTTGTTTTTCTTTTGTGATAATAAACTTGCCCTTGATCTTTTGCTCCCATTTGGTGGTACACATGACACATTCTTGTCAAAAAAAAAAAACAGATGTTCAGAAGGATAAACCACACTTGGCTTAACAGTGATTTACAAACTGAACTGAAATTTAGGTATCTTATCTGGATTTCTTGGAAAATTCTTTATACATCACACTTGCATCAATAATATACTTTACAAAGTTGTTCTTGTAATGCCACTATTCTTTTTACAGTGATAAAAGCCAATGTTGGAGGAAAATTAGATTCCTGTCTCTCAGAAATTCTACTTGTCAAGATGTTAACAAAATGTAGGATATGAAGCAAAACCTCCTTCTCACAGCTTTCTCTTAAAAGGAAACCATATCCCCTTCTTCTCTGATACAAAATGAGTTTTAATTATTTTTAGAAGTAACTCTGCTGCTACAAAGTTCTGCTGGCACAGGGGGATACAGTCCAGACTATGATCCAGGTGAACTGAGATTATTGGTTCGGGTAACTACTACAGGAAACCCAAGGAAAGACAGTAATAATGAGGCTTTTAATCTGCTCTCACCTCTTTGGAGAAGGGACGGGGAGTCTATGACTGAGCAGGCTCTTCATGACAGAATCAGTGTTGGAGACTGGCGCCTCAGAGGGTGCTGCTTTCAAGGTTTCAGGGCCACTTAAATATATCACATAACGAAGCATGAACATACTTCACAATACCCCTTGCACAACAACCCATAGGGCAATATGGCCATATGCAGAGGGGCAGTAGGGCTTCAAGGGGGGAAAAAAAACTCAGCCCACAGCATACAGATTGCAGTTCTCATTTTCAAGGAACCTGATCCTTACCTCAATGGGATGGATGTAAAAGAGAGATGTCATTTCAGTGAATGAATGGGATAATAGAGTGATAGAAGGTGGGCAAGGCTTGATGAACAGCAGTGTAGACCAATGTGGAGAAAGTACAGTTGTGTACACTTAAATGTAGATGTTCGAGTGTATTCACTGTTGCAGTCCTTACAAAATGGGTTATCCGGCTTCTGGTAGCCCACAGTCGGCCAGAATACCAAAGTTCTTGGTATATGACGTAGGCTGCCTTCAGTTTAGACCTGACGTCAGGACGTCGGGTACAAAGGAAGGCAGCCAATGCCATTTCCTCAGTTTTTCTTGCCTTAACTGTCAGGAGCCCCCCAAAAAAGGTTAGACCAGGAAAAGAAAATTCAGTCTGTGCCCTAGCAAAAAAAGGGGGGATGGATGGGGGGGGGCAGGACTGCAACAGTGAATACACTTGAACATCTACATTTATGGTAAGTGTACACAATTGTACTATGTTCATCGTATTTCACTGTTACAGTCCTTACAAAATGAGTTGATTCCCAAAGCCCAGGAAAAAAAACAAAAGGGGGGAGGAACACCCACTGTTTAAGGGTTGGTAAGGATGCTTTGCAACACTGCAGTGGTAAAGCCAGCCCTGGACTTAGAAAACAAGGGTAAATTGTAATGTTTAGTGAAAGTGTGGACAGAAGTCCATGTAGCTGCTTCCAGTATGTCCCTAGTAGGTACACCTCTTAAAAAAGCTGCTGAGGTAGAGACTGCCCTATTAGAATGGGTCCTAATACTCTGTGGAGGAACCTTGCCGTGCTGTAAGTAACAAAAGTGAATACAATGAGTATTCATTTAGAAATGGCCTGTTTAGAAATAGCTTTGCCCTGAGCTCCAGGAGCAAAACTGACCAACAACTAATCCGACTTCCGAAAAGATTTAGTCCTGTCCAGGTAAAATCTAAGCTGTCTTATGCACATCCAAGGAAAGCAGTAACCTTTCCCCTTTGTTCTGAGGATTAGGAAAGAAGGTAGGCAGGTGGATAGACTGGTTAAGACTTAGGCTAGAAACCACCTTAGGCATAAAGGAGGGCTTAGTTCGAAGAGAAACTCTATCCACATGGAGGATGATAAAAGGCTCTACTGTCATTAAGGCCTGCAGCTCAGAAACTTTTCTAGCTGAAGTAATAGCCAAAAGAAAGGCAGTTTTCCAGAAGAGAAACTTCAGGTCTGCTGAGGCAGCTGGTTCAAAAGGAGGCAGAGTAAGTTTCTCAAGTACAAAACTGAGATCCCAAGCAGGAGTAGGTGCCCTTCTGGGAGGCTTTAAATTGCTAGCTCCCCCTGATGAACTGTTTCATCAAGGGTTGAGAGAAAATGGGATGCTCAAAGGAACAATGAGCAGAAATAGCTAAAGCATGAATATTGATGGAAGAAAAGGAAAGTCCACCATTAAGCAAGCCTGACATAGTCAAGAATAAGAGGAAGAGTAGGCTGAGAAGGGTCTTCCCCTCTAGTCTGCATCCAAATGGAGAATCTTTTCCACTTATCTGCGTAAGATTTCCTAGTGCTAGGCCTCCTGGCCTCACAAAGGACCTTAACCACCTGTTGGGAAAGGTTTAAATTATGAGCCAAGCTGCCAAATGCAGAGTCTGAAGATAAGGATGCAGAATTTTCCCCCCTCCTGAACCAAAAGATCTGGTATCAGGGGAAGATGCCAAGGCTGAGACTGGGAGAGACTGCAAAGTAGTGGATATCAATGTTGTCTGGGCCAGTCTAGAGCTATGATGATGGCCCTTGGTTTTTCGTCCCCTATCTTTAACAGCACTTTGGGAAGAAGAGGAGGGAATGCATAGATCAAGAGCTGTTTCCAGGGGAAGGACAGAGCATCCACCTTCCAAGCTTTGCTGTGATGATCCCTAGTGCAAAAGGTTGCAAGAAGGTGGTTGGTTGGAGATGAGAAGTGATCCACCTAGGGAGTGCCCCAACACTGAATGATGCAATAGAAGATGGTCTTGTTTAGTTGCCACTCGTGAAGATCCAGGACTTACCTGCTTAACCGGTCTGCCAAGGTGTTGAGCCTTCCTGGAAGAAACTGAGCTGTCAGATGAATGTCCATGGAAGCTGCTATGGACCATAGTATCATGCGTTGTCTGCACAGGGGTTAAGAGTGCGTCCCTCCCTGCTTGTTGATGTACCACATGATTGTGGTGTTATCTGTCCTGACCAGAAGAGTACCAGGAGAGAGAAGATGTTTGAAAGCCATTAAGGCCTGCTGCACTGCCATCAATTCCTTCAGATTTATGTGCAAATGAACCTGTTGAGAGTTCCAAGTCCCCTGAATGCATTTGCCTTCTAGAAGTGCTCCCCAAGCGTAGTCCGAGACATCTATGGTGAGAGTCTGGCTGGCAGGAGATGGACAGAAAGGCAGGCCTTTGTTATGTGCACAGGCCGTCGCCCACCAAAGAAACTTCATCTGCAGGCAGGGAATCAGAGGAAGTATCAAGTCTAAATCCTGAGTATGTTGACAACAAAGGTTTTTGAGGTACCATTGTATTTTCCTTGTATGCAGTCTGGCACATGGAATCATCAGAATACATGAAGCCATGAATCACAGGGCTTGCAGGAATTGCCTTGCAGAGAGCTGGGTCATACTTGCCAAATTTTTGAAGTAATTCAAAAAATCCATTTGTTTCTCTTGAGGGAGGAATACCATCTGGGTGGCTGTGTTCAGGCTCGCTCCCAGAATTACAATCTCCCTGCTGGGTACCAATTTTGACTTCCTTTCATTGATGGTGTAGTCAAAAGAGGTGAGAAGGTTCTTTACAAAGTCCAAATCCTTTAGACGTTGCTCTGCAGAGTTTGCCTGAATAAGACAATCATCCAAGTAAGGGTAAATTTGAATGTTTCTTTGCCTGCAAAAAGCACGGTGGTGGTGCCTGGTGGGTACCAATTTTGACTTCCTTTCATTGATGGTGTAGCCCAAAGAGGTGAGAAGGTTCTTTACAAAGTCCAAATCCTTTAGAAGTTGCTCTGCAGAGTTTGACTGAATAAGACAATCATCCAAGTAAGGGTAAATTGAATGTTTCTTTGCCTGCAAAAAGCGCGGTGGTGGTGCTGCGGTAGCGTTGTCGCCTCACAGTAAGACACTGTCTGGTTCGATTCTCAGCTAGAGCGTCTTCTGCGTGGAGACATGCATGAATGGGCGCACCTTCGTTGAAGGTTGTGCGTCAGGCCTGGCAAGCTAGTACGTAAAAATCAACTGCCAATCATTAGTGGACCGGAGTTCCACTGTGGCGACCCCTAACCGGGAAAAGCCAAAAGACACAAACTTTGCCTGCAAAAAGCAATGACCGGAGCCAGGTATTTGGTGAAAACTCTGGGAGCAGTAGATAAGCCAAAGGGCAATGCAGAGAATTGGAAGTGCCTGTTGCCCGCCCTGAAGTGAAGGAACTGCCTGCAGTATTCCCTTATTGGGATGTGCAAATAAGCTTCTTTGAGATCCAAAGTCGCCAGCCAGGAATCCTTGGCCAGCATTAGCAGCAACTGCTGAAGAGTGAGCATTTTGAATTTGGGAATAACCAGAAAAGTGTTTAGAAAAAATCCAGAATAGGGCTCCAGGTGCCCCCTTTTTAGGGAACCAGGAAAAACCTTGAGTAGAAACCCTGGCCTATCTGTAGTACAGGAACCGGCTCTATTGCTCCCAGGTTTAGTAAAGAAGAAACTTTTTTTCTGCTTCTACCCTTTGATTTGGAGGGATATCAGGGTATCCTTGGTGGACAGGAAAGGTGTGAAATAAGAATGTGTAGCCTTGGGATACTATTTTGAGCACCCATTTGTCATCTGTGATGATGAACCAGACATTTGCAAACATGGCTAACCTTCCCCTCAAAGGAAACCCTGGGCCTGCAGAGGCAGGCAGGGGTAGGCCAGAGTCATTGGGAATGCTTGCTTTGGGAAGTTTGCTTAGAACTCCCCGATTTAGAAGAGGAAGCCTGCCAGTGCTTAGCCTTTTGAGGGGTGGTAGTCTGTCCCCTAGAAAACCTGTAACCCCTAGACCTAGTGCGACTCTGTTTACTAGAGTCAGGAAAAGTCCAATTCTTATAAGTGTAATGTCTACTAAAACGAGGAGGCTGAACTTTCAGAAAGTTCTTAACAGTTTGCATAGATTTGGCCTTATCCTCCAACTTTTTCAACACGTCTTCTGCTTTGCTACCAAAAAGACTGTCCTTGTGCAAAGGCACATCCAGTAATTTAGACTTAACAGGTTCAGAAGGGGGCTGTTCCCTGAGCCAAGCATATTTTCTTAATAACAGAACCCAGTGGCTGCAGCCCTGCAAGAAGTCTCCAAAGTGTAGAAACCACAATATAGAGAATGTTTAGTAACAAGAGTGGCAGAATTCAATAAATCATGCATGTCCTTGCTCTCCATCAGGGAAGGAACACCAGCAATTTTAGCCTTAATAGCCTCCAAAGTATGCTGCTGATATTTAAGCAAATGAAAAAGACAATTAGCAGAGCTAATAGCCAGGGTGGAAGAGGTATAAACCTTTTTACCCCATCTATCCAAGGCCCTAGATTCCCTGTCAGAAGGAACAGGATTTTTAGCAACCATGGCTTTAACACCATTAGGGCCCTGAGAAATAATCTCTGGATCAGCAGTAGGATTCTTTAAAAGGAACTGATGAGAATCAGGAACTCTGTAATACCTGTCAGGCTTTCCGGGAGCAGGAGGAACAGAATTAGGAGTCAAAGAATTCTCCATGAAAACATCATCAACAACTTCTAAAACCAGAGGGATAGCCAAAGGCTTGTGCTGTGGCAAATCCAAGAATTCTCTAATCCGTTTCTCAGATTGTGGAAAGTCCTGACTTTTCCATTTGAAATGCTCCCTAAGAGTATGCAGAGTATCTCCAAAAGAAAAATCTTCTGGAGGGGAGGCAGAAGAGATGGAGTATTCTGCATCAGAATCCTCAAAACCAGAAAAAAATGGAGAGTTTCCCTCTTCATCAGAGAAAGCTTCTGGGGACAATTCCTTAATCCTTTTAGAAGGAGGTGGCTGAGAGCCCTTGATAAGGGTCAAGAGATCACTAGCCATTTTAACCATCTGAGCCTGAGGCATTTGAGTGGAGGCCGATGCCTGCTTAGGAGTAGATTTTTGGCAGGATGGCCTGCTAGAAAGCTGGAGGGACTCAGAAGGCCTAGCCACCGCAGAAGTCTGAATCAAGGTCATCGGTCTGGATCTGGTCTCTGGGCAGAGAAAAGAGGCCTCAGAAGCCAGTGCCTGCTTAGTGGCTCTGGATCCATCAGATGTGGTGACTGGCAGAGGCTCAGAAGACGAAGTGGAAGCCTCCGGTATGGAGGGCTCAGAAAAGGTCTCCGCAGATGCCTGCTGCTGAACATCCGTGTACTGCAGGGGCAAAGAAAGTGCCTCACTGACTACCGCTGGGCTGACAACTAACTTAACAGGGATGTCGTTGGCTAATTTGACCCGAAGCCTGTCATGGTCCTTATCCTTGTGCTTCTTAGGAACATCTGAAGTCAGGAAACCAGAAGACACCATACCAATGAACTTAGGCCAAACTCTGAAATGCTTGAACAAGATCCTAGCTCTATGGTGTATGGTACGTGGGTTAAAAGAAGCACAGAGAACACAATTAGGGACATCATGCTCAAGGCCCAAACAAGTAATACAATAGGAGTGAAAATCACTGTGCGGAATCTGTTTTCCACAGGCAAGACTGTTATTAACTTTCTCTGACATTCATTAAAGCAAGAAAAGAGGGTCCCCAGTGGGGTACTTATCTGAGGATGTCTTCAACTAAGCAGTCAGAATACAAAAAGAAGGTACTTGGTCGACCAGCACTCATGCAAAATGCATATGCTTCGGGCTCTGCAGCAAGAAAGACTAAGGAAATGGCATCAGCTGCTTCCTTTTGTACATGACATCCTGATGTCAGGCCTAAACCGAAGCCGACGTCATATACCAAGGACTTTGGTATTCTGGCTGACTGTGGACTACTGGGAGCTGGATAACCCATTTTGTAAGGCCTGCAAGAGTGAAGCACGATGAACATCATCTCTTTTACAACACACAGAATGCATAGAACATGTTCCTTTAATTATAACACACTCACCCAGGAAGGATTGCCACTGACCCCACACCTCCTTTTTTGGAAACTTATAGCCTTGGACATTAAAACATCATTACTGAATACTTCCTTTATGACAACGCATTCTATTTTGTCTTTCTGAAACATGGGTGCTAATGACCCCCACACCACAGATATTATTATAAACTCTTCCCCTCATGTCAAGTATTAATCTCTCCTTGGAAGCATTGCTATATTTTCCACTACACAGTGATTTCCCTGTCACTTCCAACCTTTCAGTTCCATGGAAAATGCCAGACAATTTAGTACAGAAAAAATTACAGAAACCTAGCTCAGCTGTCACATCTCTTACACATACCATCCTTCAGCTTCAAGGCAAATTTTTCCTCTCACACCGAACCTTTCCAAATTCAACAAATCCCCCTAGCTAACTACTGAACTGAAAGCTTCTTGAGGAAAAAACTCCTCACCAGAAAATCATACTGCCTTTACCCCTCTATGTAACGTAGCTAAGCAGACCATATGCAGGCACAAAATCAACTATTTCAAAAACAAACAACTTGCTCTGGTAGGCAAACCCAAACATTTCTGGCAGGAAGTAAATCTTCTCATGAGTCAAAAATCCACTGATCTCACCTCCACCCCATCACCATCTAGACCTCTGAAGACCAATTGTCAACCTTTGACCTTCTCAAGGAATTCAGCTTTCTCCCTAGTACTGTAAGTTCTACTTCTCTGACAACTCACCAAAACCCACTCCTTTTATCCCCCATTCTGTTTTAAGAAAAGTACTCACATAGACCTTGACCCACTACTAGAAAACATACCCCTGGATGTACCTACTGGTACATACAACCTACTCCCTTGGCTTACTTCATTCTGCAAAGATTTCTTTACCATACCTCTTTTCCATATTTATAATCTCTGCTTAACTCAAAAAGCAATGCCAGACAAATGGAAAACTGCTTTTGGCAAAACCCTTTCCAAACAGCCTCAGCCAGAAAATGCCTCACACTTCTCCCGATCTCCATTCTCCTTTCACTTGGGAAAATAGTTGCTAAACTTATTCAGAACTGTCTCCTTACATCAACAGTAACACCTGCTCACTCTTAAGCAGCATAGATTCTGGATTAGCTGGAGTTCAATGACTGCGCTATGGTCACTTACAGATAAGCGCCATCTCAACATGCATAAAGGAAATATTTCAGGAGTTTGCTTCATTGACCTTGCCTAAGATTTTGATCTTATTGACCATTTCCTGCTCTCTCACCCTCTCCAAGAAGTTGGAGTTAGCCCCACACATTCACCTGGTTCCAACATTTCTTAACAAATAAGTATTTCAGAGTCAAAATGCACTCATCCCGATAACTTTCAGCACCCATTAACAAAGAAGTGCCTCGGTGATCTGTACTTACCCACTGTTGTTTTCAGTCTTTATTAGCAAACTACCCTCAAACCTCTCTCACCTTCCTATAACTCTCTATGCAGATGACATGCTTATCTTTCAAACAAATCCTTCACATTCAGCTGTTCAAACTCAGTTTCATTCTGATCTCCAATCCCTTCATTCTTAGCTTAACAACTTTAAGCTACTCCCAAACCCCACAAAAATAAAAAAGCATGATATTTGGAACCTCGTTAAAGCTGAAAAAAAACTCAGAATAATCTCAACATTGCGGATCTTAATGCTTCTGCAATAGAAACAATTATATCATTTAAATACTTTAATAGATAGACCAGATACTTAACTCCAAAGCCACATTGAAAAAACAAGGAAAAAGACCAGTTCTCTTTTATTCTAGTTTTCTAAAATATCCGCCTTTCTCTCCAGACCAGCTAGAGCTGAAAAAGGACCCTAGGTTCATATTTAAATAGTAGGCTGTCCAACAGTAGACTATTACAAGCTTAGCCAATAGCAAGAGGCCAGAATCAAACACTGTACTTTGTATCTGTGAGATGAAGACCTTAACCAATATTAAAACCATGCCTCTTGGAGTCCTGCTCAACTTGAATATGGGATCTCAATTATATCTATAGCCTCTAAAAATACTTATCAATTCTACAGTCCATAGAAAATAAAATCTGCTGCTTCATTTCCAGTCTCCCACCCCCCACCCCCCAAATACCAACCACTCTCTCCAAAGCCAAATGGCTACTAGTCTCCTACAGAGATGAGTTATTCTTAGGGTCACTTTTTTTCAAACAACTTCAATAAGGTGCCTTTCCACCTTTTGTAGCCAAACTCCATAATAAAACCACTCACTTCAACCTCCGCAACCTCTCACAATTATCTCCATCACATCAGACATCCAAACCAAACTGTATTGTATCTACCATTCCTTCTCCATTCTTACACCCAAAATCTGGCAATCCCTCCCACCTCACTTAAAAGAAGTCTCCTCTTTTTCCACTTTCAGAGTACAACTCAAAAGACTCCCCCATCAAAAATCTGACAGCAAGTGTTTTTTTGATGGAGACACCCCCTAACTCCCCTCACGCCTGCATCACTTCTACTTCGACCCTCTGTTCTCACTTGCTGCTTCTCTCAAATTGATTCACATTTCTTTTTCTACTCTGTTAATAATATTTACATTGTTTCAATTGTCAATGGAATTCTCTACCTTCTGTTTTGTTCTGTTTTATTTATTTATTTATTTATTTATGCATTTATTTTTATTTTTTTATTTTTTTGGTGAATTTCTTCACCCAGGCTGTGCTTGCAAATGGTTTATGGTAATCAGTGTACTATCCTGGTAAACAAACAAACTAACTAAATACACTTTTGCATATTCTATCTAATAGGCTTAACTGGCTATATTCTTCATGGATCCCACTTGTGACAACTGCATTCTAGAGTGACAGACAGAAGACAGAATTAAGGCTAGGAGATGATTTTTCTAGATCATGGTTTGATCCTCTCAGCCTCCATTTGCCTATGGTATGAGTATGAGAAAGTCAGTTAACTAGACAGTGTTTTGCAGAGCCTGGGCTATCCTCCTCAGTGGTTTCCTGTGCTGCATGCTTACTTACTACCTGTGCACCTGCTCGAGAAGCTACAAGCTGAAAATACTGATTTTCTAACTATAGCAATACCTGGCACAGTCATTTCTCTACTGTGCTCTTTGTATGCCTCAAAAAACTTTTGTCCAGGTGGAATAACATTTTTTTTTCAGCTTATGTTTCTTTAAATTTCTTAGCAGCCTTCCTCCTGTGAGATTCTGAAGCTGCCAGGGAAGGGATACAGGGAAGTACTTATCTTTTGATATATTTTTTAAAAGAAACAAAGCTATTCCATTTTTTCCTGTAACAGTATTGTAAAGAAAATATATAGGAGATAGGGATATAGCCTTCCATATAGGTTGTACAAAGGACTTGGCCATCTCAGAAAACACCATGAAAAGACAAATATGCACCTGTGATGCTGTGACTAATAAGCTGTGCTTTAATGAGGACACTTTTAAAGAATATCTAAGATCAAGGTATGTTTATTCATTTGTTTACTGTGTAAGTAAATCCGACATCATGGACCCTTTTTCAGCTATAATCTAAGCCCATAACAAGAACAAAGGTATATGCAACATATACAGACAGAGTAGCTTCTCAACTATCACGTTTTGAAAAAGTTGGAAAATACTTGATGGTAAAAAAAACCTATAGTGAGAATGTGCAAACTGTACACAGTGACCAAAAAGCAGGACTGAACTACAGACTTGCAACCTATAAGACAGAATTCGGTACTTACGTATTATCGCAACCACATTTTCACGGTTGCAAAAATTGCTATGTTGACTACAAAGGACCGCATAAAACACTGTAAGGTGTTATTCCACCTCCTTACTGGTGGCTAATAAGTGGGGATTACCTTCAGGAACACAAAATCTTGATAAAGGGATCTTCCCCTTTTTGTGTGCATTACAGACATATGCTTGAAGTGTCACAGATGCTGTATGAGTGATGAATGCGATATTTGGACCATGAGAAACGAATCCTTCAGCGAAGGAAAACACAGAAACAGGAAATATGGCTTTGGTAAACTACTACTTTTGTAGAAATGTGTACACATACTTGCAAACAGCCAGTGCAATGCTTAAGTTGCCCTAAGTAATCCTTTTAAAAAGTGAGCATGGATGAGGTTGACACATGATTGTGGTTTCGTTTTTCAAGGAATAAGTTGGCAGTGCTGATTTTGTTTATTTGTGTGATGCTGGCATGTTCAGACAAAACCAGATAGTACTTAAGTGATTATTCATTTCAGTAGTGCTGTAACAATGTTGATTGCTCTTTGTATGTGTTTGTCTTTCTATGTGGTGCGCACTTCTCAGCAAGTGCAGTTAGCACTGCTTCAAAACAGCCTTTTTTCTAGGAAAGCAGAGTGTCACGCTACATGTTTCTTAAACTAAGCAACATACTGCCTTGTACAAGTCACACTTGAATAATGACACAGCTGTGATGGGCAAATTTCATTATAACCATCATTTGACTGCATTTGCTCTCAGGAAAAAAGGAGCTTTCAGCAGGCGGAGATGGAATAACAGACATGCTGGCAGTACACTTAATAAACCAACAGCAACAGTATTTTTTTACATTTATTGCTAACAGTTCAGAAAACAGCCTGGACTGTTAAAGAAAACATACCATGTAACATTTTAAAAACATTAAGGAACATATTTCAGGCTCGGGAACCAACTACTATTTGCGTTAAAAATGTGGTTGCGATAATACGTAAGTACCCAGAATTCTTATACACTGATCCTCACTGTTATCTAAATGTTAAATGCTGTAAACAAAGGACTTTTGATTATATAGCATCAAGATTAACAACTAATCAACACACACACACACATATATATATATATATATATATATATATATATATATATATATATATATATAAACCACTGCACTTTTACATTTGTGTGTGTGTGTCATTTAAACACCCCATTCCTTGATCATAATAACTTTAATGCCAACTTTCAATATGGCTGAAGGCTGATGTACTAAACCTTTATTTGCTGTTAGTAGTAAACTGTTGTTATAATGAAATAAATAATTATTTTTTCTTGTTGTAATTAATTTTATTGGGGTGGTTTAAACAGAGTTGCTCTGTTTCTATTATTTTACTTTTAGATAATGATGCCAAAAACTCACTGCACAGATTTCTGGTTTATAAAATAACTTGACAAAATACATAACATGACAATGTTAAATAACTCGAACTGTAAAGATTTAAAAAGTACTGTAACCGTTGCAACGTTTTAACAATTAATTATGCAAGTGCATTGGGGAAAAGTGGAAAAATGGGTTCATGACTAGCATGATTATCACACAGCATTCATTTTTCCATTTAAGTTATGAACTGCTGATCATAAACACACATTAACAGGCAGTGCATGGAGGGAAGATTGCTGTCAGTCCTGTATGAGTCTCTGTCAAAAGATGATATCATGCAGAAAGATACAGTGTCCAATAAACTGTCAGAAGGTCATGCTTCAGAACATGCAAGTGAAATTCTATCAGAACTGCATAAAAACAGCCTTATCTTTAGTATGTATTTTTTCACTCTTGCTGGCATTACTTGATAAGTGTCAGCTGGTTGAAGGCAATGCGTTAAAAGAAACTGGGAAACAGAGGCACTGGTAAAATGATCGGTTGCAATATAATAGACGTGTTTTCTCTGCTAAAGATGAACAATAATTATCATTCTCTATATTTCGTTCTTATATATGAGCATGGCTCAGCAATAGATTAAATACTAGTAATTGGATTCTCTTTTTATGCAACGAAAGCAATTGTTTTGCTGTTGTTTGCTGTTAGGGCTAAGACAAACTGGACATAAGTGTGACTCTAAGGAAACTGTAAAAACAACTGTCAAGTAATTATTGAAGATAATACGCATATAAATGGAGAAAAATGTGATCCTTTCTAAATACTGAACTATATTGGTATTCACAATATAATTTCTGATTACAGAAGCCACTTACTAAGTTCTGTAATACTTCAGATATTCAAATGCCAAAGCTTATATCAGTTGCAGACAGTATTTTTCTAGGCATAAAATCCTCTCCACTAGAGTGGACCAAATCTCTGGAAGATCATCGCCACAAAATCGTCATGGATGTAACTCAGAATTGCTTAACTTCATTTAAATTTACCCCATCAAGAACAGCTGACAGTAAGTGGCAAGGGTAAGACATTATCCTTCTTACTACTGGCTTGAGAAAAATAGCTGATATCCATGGCCTAGTCTGCTGGTATCTGACAGTATAGTTAAAAGTGTTAATTTCCTTAGAATGACAATGAAGACTCCAGTAAGTTTATCTTTGTATTCTAGTAAAGCATATCCTTTATACTGAAGAGGACTCTAAATGCATTATAGACCTACTGAATTCTGTAATGGTAGTGAAACATGGTATCTATCATATGTTAACTGGAAGGCCTTCTCTGTTAAAAAGAAAACCAGATGAATAATTTGCTGAGCAGAGACATTAGAAAATACAGAGTAAGTATGAAGGCTGTCTGAGTGACTTCATTAGGGACTGGGACAAGAAGAGTTCAGTAATCAGTGAAACCCCCTCTGCGACAGAAAGATTAAAAATATAAGTCACACTTGGAAGAGGTGATAGGCGAACTGTATAACAGGTGTTGACCCATCAAGGAAGGGTACCAGACAATAATTCTAAAAACTTAGTATCTTGACAACTGTCTTAATTTGCAACATGCAATTCTCTAATTAAGTGTCATATTTAATCTGATACTTCTTATATTTTCCCTCTCTTTTCCTATATTTTTCTATTATTTGCCCAGTTTGTAATTTATTCAACCTTCTTTTCGACTAATACTCTCAGATAATTCATAGTAGCTATCCAGTTGCATCAGCCCACTTATATCGTCAACAAATTAATGAATAAATAAATCAGGTGAATGATGGAGTGGCAGGGAGGGATGATCATGCCTGTCCCAGGTTGGATGGAATTTGTTGGTGAAGGTCCCTTAGGGGAGGTATGGTTCAAAGAGGAGAGTTACCCAAAATGTAGTCAGCAAGCATGAGTGTTGGAGCAGGGAAATGGGCAGGGCAAATAAATAAAATAAATTCCCACAGAGCAGAAGCAGAGATGGCCGAGCCCCAAGGACAGCCTTAGGGTACACAAGTGGCCCCAATAGTATCGTAGTAAGCAAAGTGGACATGGAGATCAAGTTGAAAGACCCTGAGTGGAAGTGGGGCACTGGGGGCTGGGCCAATTATATAATGTCCCAAGAGAGACAAAAAAATGCAAATAACTGAATAAAGAAAAAGCATTACATGGCTACCACATATAATAAATTAAATGTATCTATCTCTAAATTAAATATCTGTCTATCTATTCTTAAAAATTAGAAGATCAAATATTGTAGCCTATATGGAAGGATTGACAGCAACAGGAAGAAAAGAACAGTTTCCTGGAATTTAGGAGATGATGACAGTACTGGTGGAGGATTATGGGCCTGGAATGACAGCCTCTGTGCATATGCATTTTAGAAATAGGAAGTAAATTCAATGGACTGTATGAACCAGGATTATAACAGGGAAGTTTAAATGGAAACTGAGGTATTAAACTGTATTAAAGCCTAACTCATCTTATGGTAAATGGAGGGATTGATGTAAGGGTTAGAGGAGTAAAGATACATTGTAGCAGTAGCAACGTGAAAGTAAACTGTGAACAGGAAGCTGAGATTTCTAGCCAAGTTGCCTACATCATTACCAGTGCACATATTTTCCTTTTTCTTCTCCATATAATTGAACATTGTTGTATGTTGTATAACAACATTCTTTTCCCATTTTCCCAGATCTGTATCTATCACCCTCTTTCATTTCCAATTCTTTGAATTCTGTAATACTTTATCTCTTACAGCAGGAAAAAAGATGCAGTTTCAGAATATATACCACACATTATAGTAGTATTGTAAAATAAATAAATAACAGTCCATTAGTTATTCATATATAAATGATTCATTTCATGTGTCCTGATATGTTCACAGCTCACTTACATTAATATATTATCTGTAAAATTTACCTATCCAAGACTGTAGATGCACCACAGCAAAGCAGAAGTGCGTTTCCATGCTTCTGTATCTCTATACAAGGATTGGTGTGAGCCAGATTCAAGAAGAATGCATGGGTACTTATAGTTAGTCGTACCCACACATACTTCATGGTCTGACAGCAGGTGTAAAATTAGGGTAACCATCTGGGACACGAGCACAGTAGGAAAAAATATGCTGAGAAGAATACAGGCAAAGGACGTGAAGGGGAGAAAGTGACCACCAGTCATGAATGAACTGTAATGGTGTGGTATCAATCAAATGAATTGCAGAACTGTTGCTAGTACAATAGGGAATGGTACTGTGCTATGGTAAAATAGCCAGTATGGAAACAGTTTGCTAAGGCATGATCTGGGACTGGGAGGGTTATATTGGAAAAATAGAGTGCAGACACGTTTAATGAGATTTAAGGACATGAAGAAAAGAAAATTATAGACAAAAAAGTCATATCAGCCCAAAAATAAGTAACTTCTTGTTGGAGAACTGAATGGGTCAAATAATACTTAAGATTTATAGGAGAATTGATGAGTGGATGTGGAAGAAATACAGAGGTAAGGCAGCAGGCTGATGTGCCTAGCAGGTTTTTTCTCCTAGTGTCTGTAAAAAAAAATCAGAAAGGTAGAGAGTGAATTGAAAAAGTTGAAATACCAGGAAGGTGATTAGGATGGAATTAAAGAAGACAGAAAACAAATTAGTGCTATGGCACAGGAAACAGTTGAACTGCTCTTTCTCAAGCACTAGGGGAGCTTGTAGATGTAATGGGTGGATCAGTGGCAGATGCAATGAGTGGATCAGCGGCAGTACACCCTTTAGGATCCCAAGTGGAAATAGAGGAAAGAGCCAAAGAAGCTATGACTCACATGTTCAAAGGATCATTTAGGAGTCAGGAACTGCAGATCAAATTAAAAAAAAAAAAAACAGATTACACAAGGTAAACTGTCAGAATTGTGAAAACAAATTGTTCAGTGAATAGGGTTAAACATGAATTTACATACCAGTTTGTTAATGGGTCTAATGTTTTTCCTTTTTCTATACACAAGTCACTGTCATATATGATAAGAAATACAAATGATCTCTTCATTTCTTGATACACAAAAGATTTCTGGAAGTCTTCCACATAAGCAGTAAATGAATGAGCTAAAATGTATGGACTGTGAATCCAAAAAGGTGAAGTGGCTCAATAACTGGCTACTCTACAGGAGATAAAATATAACTGATAGCGGGAAAATGTCAAGCCAAAAGCCACTGCCCCATGGTGTCTTACATATATGAGTGCTGGGGTTATATTATTCTGCATATTTGCAGAAGAAATTACACCAGGGCTCCTAATTAAGATTAGCCTGCTCACAGATGACACAAGGTATAAGGTGGTTCTGATAATGGATGAAGTATTGGTCCTTAGCATGGCTTAGGGCAGCTTGTGTGGATCATGGAATGGTGGCAGATGACTTTTACTGTTAATAGTATAAGGTGATACATTTTGTGGAAGGAAATGATGAGCTGGCATCTGCGTTGGTAATATGCAGACAAATGGGGGGAAGGAAGATTTGGGTGTTCTATCACTGTAAACCTCACTCAGGATTTATTGTATTCGATGAAATAGAAAAAGTCATGAGAATGTTAGTGGTTTCCCTGAACTTCAGATGTGAAAGTGCTTGTAAAGGTAGTGTTTACTATGTCAGAAGTGGCAGAACCTCAGACTATTCACCTACTTTAGAGTAAAGAAGTCTCAGAGTCAGTAAGCAGGTGTGTGGGAAAACAGATACACATACTGGAGTTGGAAAGGTCAACCTTCACTGTCATGACTTCACAAGATTATGTTTCAAAGTTTATATAGGAGGTTAAATTTTAGAAATAAAATTCTAAGGACTTTACGGGAGGTACAGATGATTTTTTCCAGTTGAAAAATGTGCAAAAAAGACCTAGAGAGATGTGCTCATTTGTGAGGATCATATCTAAAGATAAACATCAGGCTAATTCAAATTTTTTTTAATGAATGCACACCCTAAAGAAATCTGCAAGAAATGGCTCAAAATGCAGACAGAGTGCACAGTGATGAACAGAAGAGATGCAGAGATGTTCTACGGACATACCATCTCATCATGTGACATTGGTTTAAAACTAAAGTGGAAAATAGTGCAAACTGTATTAATAGGGGAATATTTAAGATGGAAATCATAAAACACATTCTAAAGAGAATGCTGGCACTTAAGTTTACAATTTCTAGGTCATGATGGTGTTGAGCTATAGCTGGGATTCATTAGTGGCAAGAAAAGATGGAAAAATGGATAGTGACAATGAAGATCCGCTACTGATAGATAAATGAAGCGCATGAGTTGTTCATTTGTCATGTCTACAGTTTTGTCATGCCTCCCACAAGCATGATAAGATATGCTGCTGGACTTCAGAAAAAAATAACTAAGATATTTGTCAGTATGGAAGATAAATATACGGCACAAATGCTAGACAAAATTTAGGTCATATTCCCCAGAACCAAGGTGCCCACTCCCCTGGAGATTATAAGCAATATCTCATTTTTTATGCAAAAGTGAAATTTAAATTTCCATCCAAATAAGCAGTGACAGCAATGCAAACCCCATGCCAACCAAGATGTAAAATAAGAAAATTGTTTGCACAGTGCTGAGGATACATACATAGCAATGTCATTTTTTCTGAAACTTATGACTTTTAAAACACTTGTCACACAACTGACAAGCCACTAGTAAGCCACGTCATACCATTCCAAAAGGGACATACAGGCTGCAAGAAACTTAACATTTTCACATCTGTGCTGTTCAGTATAGGACGTATTATACTATCAGTGACTCTTTTGAGTCAGTTATGAAACAGAAATGCATCTTAAAGGAAGAGTTTTTCTAAAGTTCAACACAATGGTGCCACCACTGGATACAGAGCAAATTTGTGAAAACCGATAATTGGACACAGTCTTGACTAAAATGCAGAAAGTAATTCACTAGAGTAATTTCTTAGCCCAGTAATTCATTTAACTATTTGTATAAAATAATTGTTTCTTCATACTTTGAGGGCAGCTCTAACTTTTTAAGGAGAAGACCAAACAGAATCCTGTATGTTATGCTAGTTAGTTATAAATACAGTTTCTGTACCTATGCTGAGACAAAATTTGAACAATGGTGATGTTTTGCTATTATTATTCATTATCTGTACCTCAGGCAGACATTGAGGGTTCCTGGTCTACTCAGTTGGCATTATGAATGCATGTTTTGATGTGTGGAGTTACCTGTATTGGTAACATATCTAAGTTGTTGTTGTTGTTTGTCTTTCGGCTTTACAAATGTAAATTATTTTTATAAGACCCGCTGCTAATACTAGAACTGTCTGGGTATCCTTTCTCCACATTGCCCATTTTTCTGCCTGGTTTGATTCCCATTCCTGCTTGACAATTTTTTCTGCTAAACTTCTTACACTTATTTTCCTCATGTTTTAAAGCTTTCACTATGATTGGATCTTGTGAGGTTAGCAAATATGTATGCAGTCTTATAATTGCAGATCTATACATGTAATCAGTTTTGAAGTGGCCCATACCTCCTTCAGAATGGGGAATATATGGTCTTGGTATACACTCATTTTTATAAATCATTTGATGAGCATGAAATATCCTTCTTGTTTTTCTGTCCAAATGACACAACAATTTTGGGACCAGTCAGTTATTCCAAAACTGTAAGTTAGGACAGGGAAGAGAAAATTGGTTTATAGTTTGGACTTTGTTCCCAGATGCTAGCACTGTTTTCAGTAGTAATTTTAGTCTTCTAAAATATTCCTTACTAAGTTTTATTCACATTTCTTCATGTTTTATTGTCAATCCTTCATCAATTCCCAAATATTTATATACTCCCTCTTGCTCAAGTTCTCTTATATGAAATTCCTGTCCAAGGCTGATGTTTTCTGCTGCAGCTTTCCTGCATTAAAGGTTGCTTTTGCACATTTATCAAGACCAAATTACATTCTTAAATCATTTGAAAATGTTTTGGCCAACTGCAGTTGTGCTTTCAGTTCCTCTTCTGATGAACTATAAAGTTTTAAATCATCCAGAAAAAGAAGATGAGAAGTTTTTATACTTTGTTATTTTTTGGGAGCCAAATAGTAGCCATGACCTATCCATTGTTCTGTATGACTTTCTTTTTTACCCTTTTCTGCTGTTGTCATGATTGAATTTTCTTTTAAATGACTATAAACTCAGTTTGCATAAATTCCAGTGTACAGTTTATTCATCATCTGAAGGCAAATTATTGGTCTATAGTTTTTAGGATAGCTTGTAGGTTCACTCTTAATGAGAAGTATTGCTTTTCCTGTTGTTAACCAGGTTGATGTCTATTCAGGGGAGTGCATATAAATGGCTCTTACTTATGGTTAAATCCTCATATAAAGATGTTAACACTTTTAGCCAGAAGTTAGGTATTGCATCTGGGCCTGTGGTTTTCCATTTAGGAGCATTTCTTAACTTTGTTTAATTCTCTCTGGCTGTTACTTCACCCCATTTCATATCATGTACATTTGACCGTCTTATTTTTTATTTTACTTCTTCTAGCCATTCAGCATCTTTGTTATGTTCCACAGGATTTCTCCAAAATGTTTCTATTTCTTCTTTTTTGGTGGTGTTTCAGTTCTTTTTGCCTAGTTCTCCAATTCTCTATAAAGCTTTTTTGGGTCATCAATAAATTACTTATTTTGTACTTTTCCTTTATATTCATCTGCATATTTCTAAGTTTTTCTTTCTATGCTGATATTTTTAGTTTATTATTTGCAATAGTGCTTGGCAGATTTTGAGCTGTTCTGATACTGTGCATTGCTTTTATCATAGCTATCTTCCTGAGTATTTTTGTTGATCTGTTCCCTCTTCTGTACACTTCTAACACTTTATTTTTATCTGATACTTTCTTGATGGAATTTGCTTTCTCCCCTCCCTTTCCCTTACCTGTTTTTTTCTGGTAAGACTATCTGTTATTAATTTAGCTGCACAGTAATATAGCCTATTTACTTCTGTTTTATCACACAAATCTCTGAACAGTCCTCATCACTGTTTTCATTTCTTTTATCAAAGTTCTAACTTTGTGTGTTTTATTGACTTTCTGTAGTCTATTTCTTTCATTGGTCTTAATATGTCTGTCCTTCTCTATTAAATCAAGCAACTCTTCTCTTAGATCATTTTCTTCTAAACTAAGGGCACATTCTTTGTTCTCCATTTCCTGTGGGCATTCTACAGAAAGTTCCACAGCATCTTCCTGTGCCACATTCTCTGCAGTTTCATCCTGTGTCATCCATTGCTCTTTCATATGGGAACTCATTGGCTTATCACTCCACAATTCTGACTTTGTCAGAGTTGCCACACTTTCCTGTTCCTTCCCTTGCTGTGCAACTCCAACTGAAATTTTATAATGGTTTCCTATGGAAGTTTCCAAAGTATCTTCATATGGAAACCGAGCAGATATTTCCTTCTCCACTGGTTTTTCCTTAATTTGGGGATCCATTGCTCTATCCTGCTGTGAGGTTAACAGAATAAACATCTTACAGTGCAGGATGTTTGATGATATACAAGTAAGGAGTGAGTTAGGTCAGAATGATTTTATAGTATTAGTAAACCTGCTGTTTTAAATATTATGGATTGGTGCTCTATTATGCAGAACCATTGGCTACATACCTCTCAACTGCCTAGATTATCTCATAATGTCCAGATTTTTCCCTAATTTTTTGGTCTGTTCCATACCTCCCAACCTTATTGAATTACTCAGTTTTTACTGGTTTTGAGGTCCAAATAATGGAGTGCCACAATTCCCAAGTGGCACCCCTTAATTTTCAAATTTCCTGGCTATTTTATTTAAATTTTGTTTTTGAGCTGACATCATCACGTGCACAATGATATCAGCTCCGTGAAATGGCCTGCCAGCCTGTTGGAATTGAGCTCAAGGGCTCATCAACATAATGCACATGCATTTCTGGAAGTCACAAGGCTGTTGGAGTGTTAAAATGTAGCTGGAATTTATGGAGTTACTTCTAGAAACGGAAGCTAAAGCATGGAAGGGAAGGTAAAGCAAGACTGCTGCTGGTTTATTTATTAATCTGCCAAGGTGCTGCTGGTTTATTTATTATGCTGCCGAGTGCCAATTTATTTATTGTGCTGCCAGTTTATTTATTGTGCTGCTGGTTTATTTATTATGTTGCCAATTTATTGTGCTACTGGATTATTTATTATGCTGCCGAGGTGCTGCTGGTTTATTTATTTTGTGTGTGTGTGTGTGTGTGTGTGTGTGTGTGTGTGTGTGTGTGTGTGTGTGTGTGTGTGTGTGTGTGTGTGTGTTTGGTTTGGTTGGATCATACATTGGTATACATAACTAGCAGGAGGTGTGGGAGTAAAGGAGTGCTTGTTCCCTGCAAAAATGCAAGCAGTGTGTTTTTTTTTTTTATTTATTTTTTTGTGGTTTGATCCTTTGAGACTGATGATTTGATACTTTAATATTGTGAAGTACATCCCTGCCAACATATCAAAAAAATGAGAATTTGTAAATCTACTTTCTATATGAAATCTAAAAGGTCTTCGGAAAAGTAAACCATCCTATACTTGGAGTTTATAGTGACAATACATTACAGAGTGGAATTGTATAATTGTGATATGCCAAATAGTATGGACGTATCTCTTGACACGGTTATAGGAAAGAGCCGTAGAAATTTTAAGCTGCAGTAATCTTGGAACACATTGTCGTTAGTTCAAGACACTGTCACTATTCTATAGCTCTAGTTTAGTATGCAGACCTTTTATGTTACTTCCTTCCTAGATCAGCAACTTTTCTCTGTACCAGGAATACTTTTTAATGGAGAGAATTAGTCAAACAATAGTACAGGATTATTGCTAGCAAGAAAAGTATATGTGGCTGCAACCAGCAGTACAGATATCAGACATAACAAGGGAAACAGAGTTATGGCAAGTTGTACCTCATAACTGCAACCACAGTATCAAATGTAAAGCACTATTAGTTAAATGCCACTGCCTCCTTTGATACAAGATCATTAGATAAGTTTCAGTCCTCTTGAAAAGTTGAACAATATCTTGCTGTTATTCTTTGATGAAATCATTTATTGTTTACCATTGTTTCGTTTGAAAAGTCTTTGGAATGTATGGTTTGAAACATGTGCAAGTGTTTCACTAGCATCTTTCATGAATCTCCAGCTCACAACAACTGTATTCTACCAGAATATGGCTGCTTAAAAGCTATTAACTATTTTCTATAGTGATTTATCTCTTGTAAAACATAGCAGGTGATTTTATCGATATTAAATTACTAAATTACCTGTTATTTCCTTGACATTTCGAAAGACGTTCAGTTTCTCAGGATCAAGGGCTTTAATTCCATGGTAAGCATCTCTGAAAGATTCAACAAAGCAAACATATTAATGAATTATGTGATTAGTATGGTTGCTTATCTCATACAAGGTAGTTATTTTTATTATCTTTTATATTACAAGCTTATTTATAGCTGTGAATATATAAATAGTAAAAATCATGAACAAATCCAAATGCACCTCTGAAACAGCGAAAAAGGGGGATCCCAGCAGCCAAGAACAAGAACAAAAGTGAATGGCAACTCAATAGATGAATAAATCCATGTCTTTATTTACACAAATAGACGTAAAGCACTTTTCGTCTCACTGTTAGTGAGACTTCCTCAGACAAAGACTCAGATATGATACAATTTCTTTTAAACCAAACTAGGTTACTAATTAACATTCATACATCAATCAATCAATTAGTAGCAAAAAGTCTCACCATGGCAACTTTCTCAACCTGATATCAAACAGTAATACATTCATATTATCGTTTTAAAAGGCAACAAAAAGCTTCTAAAATTCCTAAAATTCTAAACATTTAACCCAACCACCTTATCCTAAAAAACATTTGTTGTTCCCCTTTAAACTTTTCAATGTATATTACTGCTTCAAACTTTGTTTAAACATGAAGTTAATTCAAATTCATTGCATCTCATACATTACGTATATATATGGGTCTATATTAAAATACCGAAACCTCATGTACGCGAATACCTAAAGGCTGACATGTAAATAGCAAACTGTGAAAACACCAAATGTCCTGAAGTGCGAAATTCGAAATATCAAATTGCCATAGTTGGCCAACCCCACTGCCCGCTACATACTACCTACCCAAACAAAATAAATAATCCACACTTCCCCATATCTACACTTCACCCCTATATCCTATATCCTAATCAAACACTCACTACACACAAATGTATCTAACTATAAACAAACAGCACCCAACTATGGGAAAAGTATAATTTACATATACATTCAGCTACACAACTATATTACTATACATACACTTAACATAATCCTACTTCTAACCTTAAAGTAAAGGTTGCATGTATTATTATGTATGCACTTACCTTAACGCACACCCTAACCCTAAGGTCCGTAACTATTGCACATTTACGTTAGGGAGCTATACCGGATAAGGGCCAACTATGACAATTCGATATTTTGAATTTTGCACTTCAGGGCATTCTGTGTTTTCGCGGTTCGCTATTTATGTGTCAGCGTTTAGGTATTCGCGTAACTGAGGTTCTGCTATATATATATATATATATATATATATAGAGAGAGAGAGAGAGAGAGAGATAGGCTATATATAGAGACAGCGAGCAAGAGAGAGATACACATAGATATCATACTTTAACTCGAATGCCAACAGCTGACTGTACATATATATATATATATATATATATATATATATATATATATATATATATAAATATAAAAATCACACACATCTACATATATTTATATCAATAACTATTAGTGAACTTGAGCACAACACCTGACAATACAACCTAACAGGTGTGGAGAAAGCATAATTCAATGCCAATGTCAGGGAGAATAGCTAAGCACTTATTAGTTTGTATGGTGGTGCATTTTTTTGCCTTACTTTCTCTCATACTACACAGTAGACTATGCCTGCTATAATAAGAGGTTCACATTTGCTGAAATAATAAATGAAATCATGATAAGGTGATTAATGTGCTATTAATACCAGCAGAAACAACGTCAATAACCTGAATGAGACAATCATGAAGAGAGCATCATTTAACTGTGCAAAAAAGTAACTGCTCGCCTACCTTATGAACAGGCTATATTTAGCTGAAGATTACAGATAGATTTCCTATTCAGATGGGGTTAAGTTGCACTGGGATTCTAGACATGCTGACATGTTGGTCAGGACTATGTTGTATAGAGCAGGGGCAAAAGGAGACCATACATGGGAGACATGGGGGAGAAGGCAGCATCATGATGGACTTTTAATGTAGGGAAGTGGTCTTGGCCATTTTGAAGGTTTACTCATACTGGGTCAAATTGTTGAGCCTTTATGAAATGAAGCATTGGCTTAAGGAAGGGGGAAGTTTCAGAGGGGCCTGGAAATGCCAGGATGCTAGTAGGCATATGATGGCAGGCTCAAATGGAGGGGTACTTTTCATTGAGGAAAGTGTTTTGAGCCATTTCTGGGCATTGCCAAGAAAGGGCCTTCTCATTCTCTAATGAACATGTAGATGCTGGTGGCATTGTTAAGGGATTATCATGATGAGAACATAGCAAAAGCATTAGTGCAGGGGTTTACATAGTGGTTTTCAATTACATCTAGTATAGGGGTGGGGGTTGTGATGTAAAAACTGAAACCAGTGAAAGGAAGAGACATCATGGCTCAGGGACTACTGGAGATGAAGGTTAAGTTGGTCAGGCTTTTAGACCCTTTTGAGGTACCACCATTCCTTATTTCCCCATTGGGTTTGGTTCCCAAGAAAAGCCCAAGGGAGTTTAGGTCAATTCACTATCTTTCTTATCCTGAAGGTGGATTGGTGAATGACTGCATCTCCAAGTCAGATGTTCAGGAGCAGTATGCAAATATGGATAATGCAGTCAGGGTTATTAAGAATTTCAGAGACCCCTAGTTGGTGATGCTGCATGCTGAAACAGCTTCGCAGTTTCTGCTTATTTGAAAGGAGTAGGAATAGGACTGGTTTTGGTTGAGTATGTTTTTGGCTGGGAAATATTACTTTGACAAAGCCATGCCAATGGGTTGTGTGGTAGTGTGTTTAACTTTTGGAATGATTAACACTGCACTGTACTGGATTTGGTAGAGGAGAGTTGCTAAACAGAAGGCCTTCCATTACTTGGATGATTTTTTTTTGTTGACTTGTGAAGATAAAGAGGAGGCAGAGGCAGATATGTAATGTTTTAAGGATTTATATGGTGAGCTGGGTGTTCACTTGGTCAATGACAAGTCATAGGGCCTGAATAAAGGTGTAAGTTTTCAATGTTTAATAATGACTGCAGAATAGGGTTTGTTTTGTTTGCCAATGAAGAACTTGGATAAGCTGAGGAATATGACTGAGGTGTTCAAAAGCAAGGAGATGGTTTGGATTAAAGATGTAATGGAGCTACCTGGCCTACTGAAATTTACTTGTAGGGTGATATATCCAGGAAAGATTTTTTGCAGATAAATATCTAATTTGTTAAAAGTGGGGAGGTACAAACACCATAGAGTCATGGTATCCAGGGATGCAAAGGCAGACACAGAGTTATTGCATGCGTTTTGGCAATATTTAATGCTATTGCCTTTTGGCAGGAGGATCAGCTCTCTGATGAGGATTTCCTGTTATTTATGGACGTGGCAGGTGGGGTGGACATGGTGGCTCACTTTTACAGAGCTCGAATTGTAGCAAAATGGCCAGTGGAGTTACGAAGGGATTGCAGGAAGGACACCATATTTTTAGAGTTGAAGCCCATTTCAATTAATTCAATAATATTGCTGGAGAAATTGTGAAATGACAAGGTGGTTTTCCATTTCAACAATAAGGCTGTGGTGCAGGTTCTAACTAAGAAATCTGCTAGTTTTGATTTGGTGCTGATGGCTTTGAGGAAGTTGGTTTTCCAGAGCTTAAGGATTAATCTTACTTTTTCTACTTGGCATTTCTCCAGGTGGTTGAATATGACAGCTAACAACCTCTTTCCATTTTTTTTTTGCATGTTTTGAAGTTTGGTACCACAGCAGATGATCAGCCAGTGGGATTTCTTGAGGAAGTGTAAAACATTGGCACACTATACCATCCTGGTTAGTTTGGTTGTCTTGGTCAAGGGCTATGTAGGGAGCTTATAGCTCTGTGAGTACATCAGAGTGTTACCAAGTCATGACAGAGTGTGGTCTACTGTTCTGGAGTTTAGGCATTTGGTCTGTAGATGGAGTTGGGGGAGGAGTTTCAGATGGTAAGATTCCAATTAGCCATTCTTAATGTGGTGGCAAAGTTGGTAGGTCTAAGAGATGCCATTAGACTCTAGAAGGTTGAAAGGATACTGACGATTTGGGAGATGGAAGACAGTCTGAGGGAGGATGGCACATTAAACAAGCAGTTACTGGGTGTGCTGTTGAAGACACTTTATACTCAGTCTTCAACTTTTCAGGTTTGTGTTATGTGGGCAACATTATTAGAATTCATGAATGTAGGAGCTTTTAGACTTGGCAAGCTGTTAGGTGAGATGATTGGAAAGAGCATTGTGTTGCAGATTTTGCTGCACTGCTTTGGCAGGAGTTAGTTGAATGCTGGCCAAAAAGGACAAAGCATCGGGCTATTTTATGTAGGGATTCAGAAAAAAAATCTCTGTATCCAGTTTTGTGGGCTCTTAAGTGGAAACATTTAGCTAGTTATGATGTAACTACTTTGTTTTTTTTTCAGACTACAAAAGGTTGGCTCATATCAACAGCTCAGTTTATTGTCATTTTAAGGAAGGCTTTTGATAGCCAGGGTATTTCTGCATGTAGATTTTCAGCTCATTGTTTTCACATAGGTTGAACTTCTGATTTAGCAGAGTAAGGCAGATTGCTTTATTAATAAAAAGGACAGGATAATGGTCTTCATGGGCTTTTTTGTCATACATTAGATGATTATGCTAAGGTGGTAAACATTTATGTTATTTGTTTTTAAACTGTGACAAGATCCTCATTTTGGGACATTCTTTTGAATTTTGGGTGACAAACAGGGTTGCCAGATTTCCGACTGGCCAAGTAGGGACAAACAAAAGTGAAGACTAAAAAAAAAAAAAAAAAAGGTCATCCCCGCTTCCACGCCAGGGAATATCAGAGTTCCGCCTTAAACAAAAGTTGCTCTGTGTTTATTTTTGTAAGCACGGAGCTGCTTCTGTTTAATGCGAAACATCGCAGTTCCGCATTAAACAGAAGTAGATCTGTTTTGCTATTTTTTGATTGGCCCGTATGCAGGTATAAGGGCCAATCAAAAAAAAAAAAACAAAGCGGAGGCTGCTCGGGATTTAAACCGGCAGTGCGGGACTCGGGATCAGGCTGCTGATCTCGGGACAGTCCCGCCCAAATAGGGACATCTGGCAACCCTGAAGACAAATCAAGTGCTGATCAGAGCTGGTGTAAGTATGTTCGATCTTGATCCTGGTACATGGAATGTAATTTGGCATGGTTTTAGAGGAATGCGTAGGTATCAGTTGTTATCCAGAATGAACTAGCTGTATTCAGCATTAGGCAGTCCTCATATCACTGTAATTCAGTTAGGTGGAAATGATTTAGGATCAGAACCAAAGAGGAATGTAAAGGATTTGGTGGTCTTGAAGAATAAGTTTCCTCAGACATCAGTGGTTTGGCTGGATATTATCCCCAGACTGGTAGGCAGACAGGCTGATAGCTTTAAAATAATTATGAGAGCTAGACTTTTGGGAATCATAGTGTGTCAGCTAGGTTGGGTTTGCAGATTTTGGATCACAGAGATTTTGATTAAAGTGGCTCAAGTTTGTACAGTTGTGATGATGTCTATTCGAGTGACTGGTGTAGATTTATTTAATGCACATTTTTGTTTATTATTTAGAGATTTGGTTCAAAATTTTTAGTTTTGGAAAGGGGTAAAAGACTGCCTCTGGGCTGGCTGGTGGGTGGCATTAAAGGGATTGGTTTCAGCAAACCCTCTTTTGCTTCCCCTTTCCTCTTCTATTTGTTTTGTGTCCTATGTTAGAATGAGCGATAGTACACCGCTGCAAGGTCTGGCTTGTGGTTAAGTTACAGTGAGTGGTATGCTTAACGTTGCATGTGGTAGTTGATTTGGCTGGTGATTGTTTACTAGTCTGCAAAATAACTGTTTATATTTTTTTATCATTGAATATGGGTTTGCATGGTAAACTACTCACAATGGCTATAATTGTCTCTTTATTGGTATCGAGGTAGGGGTTTACAAAGTGTGTTATTATTTTGTCATATTCATTCACCACATTACTTAAATAAAATGATACTACTTAGTGCTTTTTCAAGATGTAAACAGAGTAAGAAGTAAGGAAAATTCTCTTTAACTCATGTTATAGAGTTCTGCAATCCTATATTACAACTATACATCTGAAGCACATTATAGTGATTTAAGACATGTTACTACTCATAAATTTAACACATTGCTCAGAACTAAGTTTATCTCGATAAAAGACACTGAAAATTAACATGGTTTGACCCATGATTTTATATGCTATGTTGATGCCATATTTTTCAAGATGTTGCTACAGTATAGAAATATGCTATTTAAGAAATGTTATTTAAATGTGTAACTGCCAGGCCAATAATAACTGATAAATATTATATTCTTCGATTATGGTATTAGGAAACCTTCAAAATGTTAATGATTTATTATTTGTTTATTTGACTTTTTTTAACCAGGTTAGTCCAGCTGGGCTGCAAAACATTATACAATGTTAACATACACGTGTGTATACACTGGAGAAATAAAATACAAAAATTAATTTTCCTCTGGGTGCTCCGGTTTCCTCCCACATCCCAAAGACATGCTGTAGGCGGATTGGACACTCTAAATTGGCCCTAGGTATGAGTGTGTGTGTGTGTGTGTGTGTGTGTGTGTGTGTGTGTGTGTGTGTGTGTGTGTGTATGTGTGTGTGTGTGTGTGTGTGTGTGTGTGTGTGTATGTATGTGTGTGTGCCTTCTGTGTAAGGTTGGGCACTGGGCTGGCTACTCACCACTGTAAAAACTCTACTCCCAGTCATGAGCAGACAGGTGATCCGCTGTGGCGACCCCTAATCAGGAAAAGCCGAAAGAAGAAGAAGAAGAATACGTTAGAATACAAGCATAATATTGAGAGTTTAAGCAGCATCTAACAATTACCATCAGAGAGAAATTCAGGTTGGTAGAATATCATAAGACCTTAAATGAGTAATTGTGGTAAAGTTTGAGAGCTGAGAGGGGTAGGGGAAGGGGAGAGGGAGTAGTTTAGGTGGGAGTGGGACAAGGACAGGCCCAGGAATTAGTAAATAAGTCCTTTAGAAGTTTTTTGAAGTTAAAAAAAGTTGCTGTTTGTTCTTGGAGAAAGAGGAAGTTTGTTCCAGGCATTCGCGATGGAGTGGCTGTAAAAAAGTTTGCCAATATTTTTACTGAGTTTGTAGATGTCTAAGACGTGTAGGTCTGTGCTGTATAGGTTACACTTAGGAGAATAGGGAGTGATGAGGTTCGTGAGGGAAGGACAGTGGAAGGATTGATTTAAGATAGTGTGTTTGAGGTGGAGTTGAGGAGGGAGGAGTTGGTTATGGAGCTCAAGCCATTGTAGGTTTTTGTGCAGTGGTGAGAGCGACAGGGAAGGTTGGCAGCGATTCAGGCTCTTTTGTTGTAGGTGGTTTCTAGTTTAGGTAACTGAATATTGGTGGGACTAGGGGATGCATAGAGTAAGGCTGTGAGAAGGAAAGTCTGTGCTAGAGAACGTTTAGCGATAATAGTGAGGTATTTTTTATGTCTGTATAAGAGACCGAGTTTTTGGTGGGTCTTTTTGATGGCTTGCTGAATATATATGTCAAACTTTAGTTGATCATCTATGATTACACCCAGAAGCTTAGCATGTGGTTCATCAGAGATAAGCGTAATTTTAAGAGAAGATACTGTGAAGGTATTTTTATGTTGCTGTAGTGATTTGGGGAAGAAGAGTAGAAGTTTTGTTTTTTTAGGATCGAGAAGTAATTGATTATTGGTCAGCCATATTTCAACTGAAAGGAGGGAATCTTGAGTAAGAGCAAGAAGGTGGGGAAGGTTATCAGAGCATGAGATAATAGTGAAGTTGTCTGCATATTGTATTGTTGAGAGGTTTGGACAGGAAGTGTCTATGTTATTTGTTTATTGGAGTGGGAGGAAGGGGGAGGAGCCAGAAAGCCATTTGATGGATTGGAATCTGTTGGAGAGGTAACTGGAGAACCATAGTATAGCAGAAGAGGAAAGGTTAAGAGAAGAAAGTTTTGAGAGAAGTAAGTTATGGGAAATGGTGTCAAAGGCTTTAGATAGGTCATGGAAGAGGCATGAGCCTAGTTTGTTATTGTCTCATGCTTTGGCGATATTCTGTGTAAATGAAATGATAGCTGTAGAGGTGCTGTGGTGAGGACAGAAAACATTTTCGGTGGGAGTTAACAAGTTGTCTTGTATGATGCATTTGAGAATCTGGTTATGAATGCATTTTTCTCGAATTTTGGATAAGGGGGATAGTATGGCGATAGGTCTGTAGTTGGTTGGTTCAGTTGAATTACCACCTTTGTGGAGGGGTATGACACAGGATTTGTTCCAGATTTCAGGGACTGTATTCTCTTGAGTTAACCTATTTACTAATAAGGAGACTGGATGTGCAACAGAGTTAGCTGTAAGTTTAAGGAACAGAGGCAGTACGTTGTCAGCAGATGGAGAGTGGATTTTCAGTTAGGTAACAAGAGATTTCATGTATGCTGTAGGGACAGGTTTAAGACAAACCTGGGTGAAATTGGTAGAGGGAAGGGGATCAGAAGGGGAGAGGGAGGTGTTGTCAGGTTTAGTTAACTTTTTTATAGAGTCGATGAAGATGGAATTAAGAAAAGAGGCAGTGTCTGTTGGTGAGCTGTTAGGACAGGGGCTGGGAGGGTAGCCTGGATGTAAGAGTTTTTTGATACTATTCCAAAACGTTTTCATGTCTGAGCCGGGGTTATCTAGTGGGTTTTGATAGTATTGTTTTTGTCCAGATCGACTCGTTTCTTTGTTAGGTTCCTAAAGGTTTGGAGGTGACAATGGTAGTTTTTTAAAGGTTTTCCAGGCGCTGTCTTGTTTAAACATTAGTTTATGGGTGGACTGGGTTAACCATGGAGCAAAGTTTGTTTTTGTTGTTATTACTTAATCTAATTAAATTATTATGCAAATAAAAGCAAAGTAATAAAGATCAGTGTCACTTTATGAAGTCAATGTGTTACTTCTGTACCTTAAATCCTAACTCACTTAAGAAAGGTGAACACAGCATTACATACGTTATTGTACATTTAATGTAACCCAGAAACAGACCTCTAGTCATGCCACTATTTGTAAGTCATTTTGCCTGTGATGCCAAGATTTTAAATGTGGACTAGAATAATATTTCCTGTTGCTGCTGTGTTCTGATATGTTCTTGACATATAAAAACAATTGTAAGGTATCCATATAACAAGTTTAGAACCTTATAGTACCACATATGTATAATCCCCAGTAACAAAGATATTTTGCTTTAATATAACATTTCAAAATGTTCTCTCAGTTTCTGCACTTCAGAACTGAAATTAGAAAGCAAAGTAGCAAAAAAGTGGCAAAAGATGAGGGCCAGAATCCAAAGGTGTTCCTGTAAGTGTAAGTCTGCCCTGGTTCTAAAAGATGTGCTCTCATTTAAGTGACTTACAGTGTAAGACATATCTATAAACAGACTTACACTGGGGGCCAGATTCTAAAAGACATGCTTTCAGTTAACCGGTGATTTATACAGAGAGCAAGTCTGTTGGAACTGAGCCTTGACTTTTAATGAAAACAACTCCGTTCTGAAATTTGCTGCAGAATTTCTCATAATGATATGTACAGATATTCATAGACTGTTCCTTTACAATGTGGTTTAAGTAGCCTGTACAATAAGGTACTGAGGAAAAAAATGAGCCTTGATACTTTATAACATGCACAATATATGGATTTACATTTAGTGCTATAAATAGATTTTAAACAGCAAATTGTTTGAAAATAACGAGTTCTGACAAGCTGACACGGGCTTTAAAATAAACAGATACTGACTTTAGTTTGACTATTCACCTCCTAATATTAAATGGGAAGTTTAAGAGGCAAATTTTTAGGAGGTGATGTCATTAGCAACTCTGCCTCAGATAAGCTCCTGTATTTTATTGCCTTTCTTTGAACAGTAGGTGAAGACTGAATGCATTTCATAAAATGAACTGATTGTCAAATAAAAGGGACTTATAAGAGGTTTTATTACCAACTAAATTCTATGCATAAAACAGAATTCCAATTATCACATGTGATTATTAGTAAAGAACAGACAAGTTTAGAAAATACAGTTATATTCTGAACAGAGAAAGCTAACTTTCCTCATTTATAGTAATTTTCCATTTATATTTCTGAAAATAATGTGTCTGAGCTCCTTTGGAAACATACACAAGATTATAATGCTGCAATCTTGCTCCTATGACACTTATTATGTGTAGAAAAAGGTCTGATAGCATATGGGTAACCTTTCTGTCTGAATATATCTAAGATGCCAGTAACAGAACACATCTAAAATGATTATTGTGTAATTCAAGTTCTGATTCAGTATCCATTTGTATAATGTGTTCATATTAGTTTGTTTAACATGGAAATGTATTCATTCATTCATTCTTTCATTTATTGGTTTATTTAATGATTTTTTGAGCATGCACAATTCTAGTTAACAGGCACTTAGATATTAAATGTTATCCATTTATAGACAGGTATATACTATTCAGAATTCACTCTCACGTCGTTCATCTTTATTCTATAGCTATTCACATTAACTTTTCACACAATGCAGGACAGATATTTCTCTTTTTTACTGACCATTTGCTAAAAAAAGTAATGCAACAGATATGTATAAAAGCAAAATCTTACTCTATAGGTATGCATGTATATTGTGTGTGCATATACATATAAAATATATAATTTATAATTTAATAATATATTATATATTACTATTATAATATAAAATATATAAATATGTCTGAGTATATATATATATATATATATATATATATATATATATATATATATCTGTATCTAAATGTCTATCTATACATACACACATATATAATCTACATCTATATATATATATATATATATATATATATATATATATATATATATATGTATATATATATATATATATATATATATATATAATATATATATATATATATATATATATATATATAAAAACCTTTAACCGCCAGATTACAGAAGAAAAATAATAAATATATTTAAAACGTCTCTGCACTTGAATGAAAAATATAGAAAAAAATAGCTCCACAAATGTTGATGGCATATAAGCTTTCGTCCTTTTATTGTATCAGGACTTTTTAAGACTGATCAAATTACACATGCTTCTACTGTATAAAGTACTGTATACCCTAATGAATATTCAACAGTGTAACTTTTCCTTTACAAACTGCTTAAAAGTAAAAACCGCCCCTATAGCTAATGAATATGCAAAGACTAAACTGTAAATATGCTCAGTTCTATACACTTGAATAGAAAAACAATTAGAAACTGCTCTTTCAAAGATATCTAGTAATACAAAAGATGTAAACTTGTTATACTATCCAAGCTAAACTAGAGAAAATAGTAAATGTAGTACAAAAAAAAAAACATGAAATAACAAGAAACACTAACTGTATTATGAATTCAAGTAAGTAATACAGTGAGAAAATACAAGCATTAAATCACTGATACCATTTAAGGGCAGTGGGAAGAAATCAGCCCCCAAACGAAGCTGCCAACTCAGCTTCTGCACCTGGAGAAAACCATTTGAGTCTCCAAAAAAATCTTCGATTTGTTCCAGTACAAAGAATAAGAATTTAGTGAACCTGGAACAAGACATACTGTGTTTACTCAAAGCATTAATATTGTCTTTATTCCTGACTGCAAAATTATACTCCTTTACTCTATCACTTAGCTTCCTTTTCATTTTTCCTACATAAAAGCATTAAAATAGAAAAGATTATTGTGTAGCACCAGGGACATTAGGGTATGAAGGGTATCAGTCTTGCTTTTGGGGAATTTAGCAAATTTGTATAAGAAATGCTTTATGTAATTCAGGCCTTCAAAGTGGGAATACTTGTATACAGCGCTACCACATCCAAGGTGACCATAATACATTTGGAAAAGTCAAAGTCTGCTTTGTGTAACAAGAAATCCCAAGAGTCTCTGGTATAGTAAGGAGTGGCTTGAGCAACAGGGTATAGAACAAAGTCAATATACTCTGCGATTTTCTCAGTCTTTGTTTTCTTATTGGATATAGTCAGTCAGAATGGTAGATTATTAACATTCTTATGCACTTTAGGAATTCCAAGAAACTTGGCTAAACTAGGATTGGGAGTGAACATGAATTGGAATTCTTGCCTAGAAATGTTATGGTTTTTCTCTAGTCCAGTCAAAACTTCATCAATGTGTTCAGACTGTCTATACACTGTGTCAAGAGGCACTTTCTTGTAAAAAGATTCATCTTTTATGGATTTCTCAGTTTTATTTACATAGACTTCCTGTTGCATAAGGACCAACCCCTTCCCTTTGTAAGCCTTTGTTATTCTGAGCTTTTTATTGTTGGACAATTCCTCTAAAGCGAATGACTCTGCTCTGTTTAAGTTAAACCACTTGTTATTCAGTTTAGAGGTGAGGGTTTTCCTTAAATCATGTTCACATACATTCAAAAAGGTAGCTGATGTCTTGTGCAATGGTGGGTTGTAGATACTCTTCTTTCTAGGAATAAATAAGTTGATGTGATTTCTGTTGTCATAGTGGGGGTTGGAAGACTGGGGAAAGATTAGGCAACTGGGAAAGATCTTCTTGAATATCGTCATCTCCTAGGTTGACTTTCAAATTAAGTTTACGAATGTAGAGTCTGAGATCACGTACAATGTCAGAAAGATTTCTTCTCTGAGAAGGAATAAAAGTCAATCCTTTGTTCAACACTTAAATGGACAGGAGACAAGTGAAAATCAGACAGGTTGAAAACGTAAGTAGAGCAGAGTTAAGCGCTGTTAAATGTGCTTTCGTCTTTAAACCTATGAACTGCTGTGTCACAGGTAGTACCAAATTTTCTGAGATGTCCCTAGAATTTTCAGAATGACTCACAGAAGAATTTTCAGTATAATTGAACAATCCTCCAGAAGATGTACTTGGTAAACATTCCGCTCCACTAATGAAATGTTTTGCGGTTTGGTTATCAGAACATATCCTAATAAAACGCTCGTCAGATTCAATTCTTTGGAAAAGAGAATCAGAGATCTTCATTTGATGCTGCTGCTTCTGGTCTGCATATGTCATGGTGCAATGGTCTGCATCTTTGATAACCTTCCATTTCCTCTCCCTCTCATTCTCTCTCTCTCCTCATCCCTCTCATATGGGAATTTGAAACCTGAATCAACTCTGTCCCTGAAATCACAGGAAAGCCTGGAACTAAAAAGAAGTGGAAGGAGTATCAGAAGATTTGATATCTGTGGTTCTAAGGGCAGTGTCATTATGGACACAAGAGCTCTCATTAGTAACAAAAGTGGATAGGGAAGTAACAACAGGACCCGTTACTACACCTCGAGAAGCAGGTGGTTCCTGAAGATTAGATAAAGGAACTGAGACCCTAGGGGAATGTGAGTGGAAAGCATTTTGAACTGGTCCATTACTACTTAGGAAAGGGGAGAGATGTACTCTAGCTGATGGACTCAGATCATGAGAATCCCTTTCACTCACCTTGTTGAGAAAAAGTGGATTGCTTGAGATATTGTGTGGGATATTATTTGGATTGCTGGAGATATTATTTGGATTGCTTGAGATATTGTTAGCAGACCTACCCTCAACTTATTCAAAATTACTTTGGTCTCTTTCAGATCTATTCCATCTACCTCTTACAAATCCTTTACTTCGACCTCTTACATAGGCTGTTGTATTAGGAAAATATTCAGGGTTATAGTTGGAGTTAGAAACCAGTACACTGTTCCAACCCCTAGACCTTCCTGACATCCTTCCCCACCTATTATTAAGTCCACGAGAATCAAATGCATTTCCCTAGATCAAAACCCTATTCACTCTAACAGGATACGCTAAGCCTTTTGAGTATTGAACTTGATCTCTACGTAGTTTATGTTTTTTCCTGTTAATCACTGTGGCCACATATCTTGTAATTTTTGGTTTTATGGTGTCATATAATTGTTGAAAGGCACACAGTTGAGGATGATGTATAACTCTAGAATTTAAGGCTGTGATTTCATCTTTGGGTAAGCTTAAAGCCTTCTCATTGTCTTTTTCTATAACTTCTAAAGCTTTCAGCCCAGCCTCATTGTAAATCTGTCTCAATTCTTTGTGTAGGTCTGAATTGTTAACAGTTCTGTTGGGGAACTTGATTATTCTAAGCCCCTTAGGAACAATTCCTTGAGATATACAAGTGTTAATATATTGTATGTCCAGTTCTATGTCCTTGTATGACATACGCTTCCTTTGTAGTTTGAAAATTAAAGGTTTGCATTCTTCCATGTTATTCTGTAAACTGGCATTTGCACTATTATTCTCACTGTTGAGTGTGTTAGGATTAACATCTAAAAAGGGATTATCTATACTTTGCTGTGCTGTAATTTTAAAAACCATACTGAACAAATAGAGACAAAATGGATCATTAGGCTACAAACAGATACAACTTGTGGACTTCATGATAGGGTTTCATTGAAACCTTTTTTACTTGATAGACCGCTTAAGCATCAGTATGTTTCTGATATCAGGTAGTTTTAAATATTCACTTTTTATCTGAGTTTCTATTTTAATAAAATGTAAGATATTGGGATGTCATATAACACCTTCATATATTTTGCTAGTGTTTTTTTTAGGTTTTCTATTTGAGATGTTTGCTTTACATATTCAACAGTTTAGACGTATTTCTCAGGTATTCACTGCCACCTATTGTCCACTGAGCATTAGCAACCTATATACGATACAATATTTAGTATTATAATTCTGAATGTTTAATATGTGTTAATGAGCAGTTAATGTTTTTATGCTCAGTTTTTGATCCTGTCAACATTATGTATTTATTTATTTTATATATATATATATATATATATATATATATATATATACAAATGTATCTATTATGAACAGTTGCAACAATTGTCTGTTTATTAGTTGATTGATGCAGTGATGCTATTAGTTGACATTAGTATTTAAGTTGGCAGCTTGGCTGTTTATTGCTAGTGATGCTATTGGTTGACATTAATATTTAAGTAGGTAGCATGATAGTTGTTTTATATGTCTGAAGAAGCATTCGCTTGCAGAATGTGAAAGCGCTTATATTTGTTTTATTTTTCCATTAAAGCGTTCCTGTTATAACTGTGGTATAACCTCTGGAGTTTATACGACTGTTTGCTTGGTCTCATAGAGGTGCTTTGTCCTCACATTGCTTCATTTTTTATGTAAGACTTTCTTGTTTAATGGTAGTGTTACGGAAAGGGTTTTAGTAAGCTATGTTGTTAGGTTTGAATTAGGGGCAAGATTAGGGTTAGCATGAATTAGTAAGGCAGAGCAGGCTGCTGTACAACATTCAGTAACAGTATAGAAGTAGTCAAATGAAGCTGTAAACATGAGTTGACATCACTGTAGAGAGTAGCTAAAATAACATGTCTTTCTTCATGTGGCAACAGTGATTTTTTTTTTTTAAATTCTTAAGGTATGTTTCCCAGATAATTTCCGTGATGCTCCACTTGTTAAAGCAAAGATGCCTGATTTAAAGTTGCCTAAAAGTAAGACTACTAGTGCACAGATTGCTGACACTAGACATTCATATGCAGAAATGTTAAGTCCTTGCTCCCATTTTATATAAATAATCACCAAGTTTTATACCACAATAAAAGTGGACAGCTTGAATGTGTCCACTGATTGATGTGTCATCTTCTTTGTTGTTTATCAATCCTTGATTGCTTTAAAGGCATTATGCAAGCAATAATGCCCTCCAGGGTGTGTGTTACTGTGTAATTAACACCCACCCAGGGGTATTATAAGGGCGTCTGTACCCCAGAAGGACATTAATTACACATTAACACACACCCTGGAGGACATTATTGTGCTTAGAGTATGGGCTCACTGTAAAATTGTGTTGTACTTCCTTATTTATTTTTTTTAAGTACTATATTATTTTTTTACATATTTTTAATGTAAAATAGTTCCTCCGCCTAATGTTTTAAACTTGTTGCAGTATATGCTAATGGTGTTGGAGGAAGTATTTTACATCAAAAATACATAAAATAAATAATATAGTACTTAAAAAAATAAATAAGTAAAACGCAACAATTTTGCATAGAGGTCATTCTCTATCTCTCTCATACACATACACAGTCTCTTCTGCTTTCACACTCACATACATATGCACACACAGTCTCCTCTGCATTTATGCACACATTCACTCACACAAGATCGGACTCACTCTTTCTCAGTCTCTCACACACACAGTCTCCGCTGCTTTCATACAGGCATTCAGTCACACAAGATCACTCTCACTCTCTCTAGATCTTTCACTCATACAAGCAGTCTTCTCTGCATTCACACACAATCACTGTCACTTTCTCTCCAACTCTCTACACACACACACACACACACACACACACACACACACACACACACACTTTTTTTTTTACATTTTACGCTCACTAAACAGCAAAACCACTGCTTAATGAGTGTAAAATAATGGTGGCCGATATTGTTTTCCAGCCCAAGCTCCACGGCAGCTTGATATGCTGCTGTGAAGTGGCGGACTTGCTTTCCACTGGGCATTACTTGTACATTAATACCCTGCTGGAGAATGCCTGTTCTCCATTCAGTGTGTTGATGTACAGTTTGCCCATTTTCTAAACTATTATTCAACTTGAAATCTTTACTTTTAGGTTATGATGCTATGGTGTAACCTTTTGGTGTGATTTACAGTACCTTTTAATAAAGAAGACCTTGTTTTGCCTGATACTTGTAGAAGAAAGAATTATTTGCAGAATTATGCTCACAGTTTCACAATAACTAATGATCATGCACATTTTTTTCACACTAGATATTTAAAAAGGTAACAATATTAATGATACATTTAATTAAATTATGCAAGACATCTAGAGCTATGGACTAGTGTGCTCTAAACAGTTTGATCCACAGCTACTGATGACAGTAAATAATTTTGGAAGAAACACTTTTCTTCTCAGTGATGAAAGAATCCCATTATTTGTTTCTGTTGCCACTTATAAAATATTGCATGTGCCAGTGGTATCTCAATTTGCTTGTTCTGTATTTGCAGAAAGACACTGCTTCTTAAGATGACTTCACTTTGTTCAGTTTATTTCAGTTGGCAATCAGCTGACACATTTAAATGATTGTGCTCTGCCAAACATTTGTTGTTTCAATGACATGCTGCATGCAGTTATTTCTAGCAACTTGTTAAACAACTGATTTTAGAAATGAGACCGTGCCCCTTTAACTTTAGATGCAGCTAACTTCACTGGCAATACAGCTAGGATTGTGAGGTATTTTTCTACTCCTCTTAAATCTACAAAGCAAAAGTAATCTGCATAATGTGTTAACCAGAAGATAACTCTGCTTCTAACAGAAATGCACACCTCTTTAATGATAAACCTAATCTCTGGCTTATCAAAAGTAAAGCATTTCATAGGACTGCCGCTTACTTTCCTAATGATCATACCAAAAGGTTGCTTTGGAATTACATATTCATGCAAACTGCTTTTACATTCAGTAAATATTCTTAGATACAACCAGTTCCTGCTGCTTAGATCTCCTGAGATACATTATATTGGCTATAAAGAAGTACTGCCTCCTAATTAGTCTACCAAGGTTAGTTCTACACCTTTTTGATTTTACAAATGGGGCACATATACTCATCTTTTCAATAGAAATGGACAGATAAGTTGCCCTGCCTTTCTTTAAAGATGAAAGGATTTCTTTTTCTTCGAGCATGTACTGAGGATACAACATGCCTCTCAGTGAAATAAAAAGGTCTTCAGTATTCAATGAGATTTGCCAACATGTTTAATTTTCAGTCATTCCCTTTTCATTCATTCTAATAATATTCAGCTGATGCCATCTAAGTGAAATGTCTGCAGTACTGCCAAATCAAACCATTTCAAAGAAGCACAGACGTTTTTATGTAAAGGATAATGTAGAAAATCATGGTGACAGTCTTAAGGGTCAAGTGAAAATGTGTTTGTTATGCATGCCTGCATTAGGTGGATAAAAGACTATTTTGCTTAAAGTGGGACTGCATCATTTCTTACAAGATGTTTTTCTGCTAATTAAACAGTGACAAAATGTTTAACTGCAAACGCTGATGATATAATGTTTAATACCGTATACATATTTTTTACACAAAAGCACATTTAAACTCAGATAAACTCACTTCATATTTCTGTATATACCATTGAATTCTTTAAATCATAATTAAATACCTTCCTTTCCAATGTATGGCTTTGTTGGTTATTCAATCATTCACTTCACGGTATAAAAATCTCTGTGCATTGACCTATGCTGTGCAACACCTGGAAGAAATCATGATGTTGTTGCGACATATTATTTAGCCTTCCCTCTACGTCGAGTGAGTGCCACATTTACCCATTTTCTTCTTCCTACTAGATGGTAAGAAACAAGTGCATGGGTACCAACTGCATCACTGCCTCCTTGAAATATCCTGTTCAAATAAACCTGACTGATTTACTTACCTCTCCCCACTGTCTGCCTCTTTTATTTCCTCCTCTTCATTATGTAATTTTTCTAAGATGTTGCAACTTTCTAGAAGTTGTTCTAGAATGCTGTTTGTAAGTCAGTGGGAGTTTATGTAAAAATACAGCCATCAGTAAGATTTAATTCATACAACCACGTGCCCATTGCCAGTGCAATGTAACAGACACATACTTGTGTAGATTTCATTCATACACCCACGTGCCCATTACCAATGCCATATAACAGACACATACTTGTGTAGTTTTCATTCATACAACCACGTGCCCATTATCAATACCATACAATAGACACATACTTGTGTAGTTTTCAATCATACACCCACATGCCCATTACCAATGGTATATAACAGGCACATACTTGTGTAGTTTTCAAACATATACCCACATGCCCATTACCAATGCCATACAACAGACACATACTTGTGTAGTTTTCATTCATACACCCACGTGCCCATTGCCAATGCCATACAACAGACACATACTTGTGTAGTTTTCATTCATACACCCACGTGCCCATTACCAATGCCATATAACAGACACATACTTGTGTAGTTTTCAATCATACACCCACGTGTCCATTACCAATGGTATATAACAGGCACATACTTGTGTAGTTTTCATACATACACCCAGATGCCCATTACCAATGCCATATAACAGACACATACTTGTGTAGTTTTCATTCATACACCCACGTGCCCATTACCAATGCCATATAACAGACACAAACATGTGTAGTTTTCATTCATACACCCACATGCCCATTACCAATGTCATATAACAGACACATACTTGTGTAGTTTTCATTCATACACAAACATGTCCATTACCAATGCCATATAACAGACACATACTTGTGCAGTTTTCATTCATACACCCACGTGCCCATTACCAAAGCCATATAACAGACACAAACTTGTGTAGTTTTCATTCATACACCCACATGCCTATTACCAATGCCATATAACAGACACATACTTGTGTAGTTTTCATTCATACACAAACATGTCCATTACCAATGCCATATAACAGACACATACTTGTGCAGTTTTCATTCATACACCCACGTGCCCATTACCAAAGCCATATAACAGACACAAACTTGTGTAGTTTTCATTCATACACCCACATGCCCATTACCAATGGTATATAACAGACACATACTTGTATAGTTTTCATTCATACACCCACGTGTCCATTACCAATGCCATATAACAGACACGTACTTGTGTCGTTTTCATTCATACACCCACGTGCTCATTACCAATGATATATAACAGACACACACTTGTGTAGATTTCATTCATACACCCACGTGCCCATTACCAATGCCACATAACAGACACATACTTGTGTAGACTTCATTTATACACCCACATGCCCATTACCAATGTCATATAACAGACACATACTTCTGTAGTTTCACTCATACACCCATGTGCCCATTACCAATGGTATATAACAGACACATACTTGTATAGTTTTCATTCATACACCCACGTGTCCATTACCAATGCCATATAACAGACACGTACTTGTGTCGTTTTCATTCATACACCCACGTGCTCATTACCAATGATATATAACAGACACACACTTGTGTAGATTTCATTCATACACCCACGTGCCCATTACCAATGCCACATAACAGACACATACTTGTTTAGATTTCATTCATAGACTCACGTGCCCGTTAACAATGACATATAACAGACACATAATTGTGTAGTTTACATTCATACACCCACGTGCCCATTACCAATGAAATATAACAGTCACATACTTGTGTATATTTCATTCCTACACCCTCGTGCCCCTTACCATTGCCATATAAGAGAGACATACTTGTGTAGTTTTCATTCATACACCCATGTGCCCATTAACTATACTACATAACAGACAAATATTTGTGTAGTTTACATTCATACACGCACGTGCCCATTACCAATGCTATATAACAGACACATACTTGTGTAGATTTCAATCAGATGCCCACATGCCCATCACCAATGCCATATACCAGACACATACTTGTGTAGTTTTCATTCATACACTCATGTGTACATTACCAATGCTATATAACCGACACATACTTGTGTAGATTTCATTCGTACACCCACGTGCCCATTACCAATGCTATATAACAGACACATACTTGTGTAGTTTTCATACATACACCCACATGCCCATTACCAATGATATATAACAGACACATACTTGTGCAGTTTTCATTCATACACCCACGTGTCCATTACCAATGATATATAACATAGGTTCATAGGTTCATAGACGCATATTTGTGTAGTTTTCATTCATACACGCACGTGCCTATTCCCAATGCCATATAACAGACACATACTTGTTTAGATTTCATTGATACACCCACGTGCCCATTAACAATGACATATAACAAACACATAATTGTGTAGATTTCATTCATACAGCCTCGTGCCCATTACCAAAGCTATATAACAGACACATACTTGTGTAGTTTTCATACATACACCCACATGGCCATTACCAATGCCATATAACAGACACATACTTGTGCAGTTTTCATTCATACACCCACGTGCCCATTACCAAAGCCATATAACAGACACATACTTGTGTAGTTTTCACTCATACACCCACGTGCCCATTACCAATGCCATACAACAGACACATACTTGTGTAGTTTTCATTCATACACCCACGTGCCCATTGCCAATGCCATACAACAGACACATACTTGTGTAGTTTTCATTCATACACCCACGTGCCCATTACCAATGCCATATAACAGACACATACTTGTGTAGTTTTCATTCATACACCCACATGCCCATTACCAATGATATATAACAGACACATATTTGTGTAGTTTTCATTCATACACCCACATGCCCATTACCAATGATATATAACAGACACATACTTGTGTAGTTTTCATTCATACACCCACATGCCCATTACCAATGATATAGAACAGACACATACTTGTGTAGTTTTCAATCATACACCCACGTGTCCATTACCAATGGTATATAACAGGCACATACTTGTGTAGTTTTCATACATACACCCAGATGCCCATTACCAATGCCATATAACAGACACGTACTTGTGTAGTTTTCATTCATACACCCACGTGCCCATTACCAATGCCATATAACAGACACAAACATGTGTAGTTTTCATTCATACACCCACATGCCCATTACCAATGTCATATAACAGACACATACTTGTGTAGTTTTCATTCATACACAAACATGTCCATTACCAATGCCATATAACAGACACATACTTGTGCAGTTTTCATTCATACACCCACGTGCCCATTACCAAAGCCATATAACAGACACAAACTTGTGTAGTTTTCATTCATACACCCACATGCCTATTACCAATGCCATATAACAGACACATACTTGTGTAGTTTTCACTCATACACCCATGTGCCCATTACCAATGGTATATAACAGACACATACTTGTATAGTTTTCATTCATACACCCACGTGTCCATTACCAATGCCATATAACAGACACGTACTTGTGTCGTTTTCATTCATACACCCACGTGCTCATTACCAATGATATATAACAGACACACACTTGTGTAGATTTCATTCATACACCCACGTGCCCATTACCAATGCCACATAACAGACACATACTTGTGTAGACTTCATTTATACACCCACATGTCCATTACCAATGTCATATAGCAGACACATACTTGTGTAGTTTTCATTCATACACCCACGTGCCCATTAACAATGCCACATAACAGACACATACTTGTGTAGACTTCATTTATACACCCACATGCCCATTACCAATGTCATATAACAGACACATACTTCTGTAGTTTCATTCATACACCCACGTGCCCATTACCAATGCCATATAACAGACACATACTTGTGTAGTTTTCATTCATACACAAACATGTCCATTACCAATGCCATATAAAGTACAGTTTTGTACCTACCATAAATGTAGATGTTCGAAGATCCACATTGCTGCAGTCCTTACTTATGGGTAGTCCGCGGTCCTCGGTCGGCCCGAATACCAAAGTATTAGGCTGACGTCGGTCATGGGCGCCTAGAACTGACATCAGAGCGTCAGGGTATAAAGGCACATGACCGACGTCATATCCTCAGTCTTTTCTTGCCCCAGATGTCAGAAGGCCGAACAAGAAAGGCCACAGTCAAAAACAGAATACCTCCCAAAAACATGCCCAACAACAACCATCACCTAAAGCATAGCACCCTGTTAAACTACAGTGGGGAAGGAGGGAGGGTAAATTGGACTGCAGCAATGTGGATCTTCGAACATCTACATTTATGGTAGGTACAAAACTGTACTATGTTCTTCATCTCACATTGCTGCAGTCCTTACTTATGGGTAGAATCCCAAAGCAACGGGAAAGGGAGGTTGGTAAAATCATAAAGCATTAGGGGCTGCTAAAATGCCCTGTAAAATTGCAGTGGCAAATCCAGCCCTAGACTTAGAATAGAGAGGAAGGTGGTAATGTTTAGAAAAAGTATGCACTGAACTCCAAGTAGCTGCCTCCAAAATGTCTTTTGTAGCTACCCCCCTTAAAAAGGCCGTGGAAGTAGCAGTAGCCCTAGTGGAATGAGGCCTGATTCCAGCCGGAATCTCCTTACCATGATGGGAATAACAGAAAGAAATGCAAAACCCAATCCATTTAGAAATAGTTTGTTTTGAAACAGGTTTACCCTGTGAACCCAAGGGAAAAGAAACAAACAACTGCTGAGACTGTCTGAACTCCTTGGTTCTGCTCAAATAATAACGCAACTGCCTGTGAATATCCAAGGTATGTAAAATTTTCTCCCCTTTATTTTGGGGGTTTGCATAAAAAGTAGGCAAATGAATAGTTTGGTTTAAGGCCACACTAGAAACCACTTTAGGCATAAAAGAAGGATTAGTACGCAAAGATACCCTATCCTTATGAAAAATCAGGAAAGGCTCCACTGCCATGAGGGCCTGTAATTCAGAAACCCTTCTTGCAGAGGTAATGGCCAACAAAAAAGCAGTTTTCCATGACAAATACTTTAACTCGGCCTAAGCTGCAGGCTCAAAAGGTTGTAGAGTAAGCTTTTCCAACACAAAATTGAGATCCCAAGCAGGAGTAGGAGCTCTACGTGGGGGTCTTATATTCTTTGCCCCTCTAAGAAATTGCTTAAACAAAGGGTGAGAGAATAAAGGAGGGTCACAATCATAGTGAGCAGAAATGGCTGCAGCATGGACCTTTATCGAGGAGAAAGACAAACCCTTGTCCAATAACTCAGTAAGATATTGAAGAGCAACACTCAAATCAGGTTTGGAGACATCAAAGTCCTTTCCTTTGCTCCAAATAAAAAAACTCCTCCATTTATCAGCGTAAACTTTCCTGGTACTAGGCCTCCTGGCCTCCAAAATAACATTCAAAACTTGTTGTGGAAGCTGAGACCCTCCAGAGTCTAAAACAGAATATGCCAGGCTGTTAGATGCAGAGACTGAATCTTGACATTGAGGAAGTGATTGTCCTCCTGTGACAAAAGGTGTGGAATCAAAGGCAGAGGCCATGGAGGTTCTCGTACTAGGCTCCTCAGTAGTGGGTACCAGTGTTGTCGAGGCCAATCCGGTGCTATCAAAATCATGGTTGGCTTGTCTTGTCTGGCCTTCAAAAGTACCTTGGGAAGAAGAGGCAGAGGTGGAAAGGCATATACATGCAGATTGTTCCAACTGAATGATACGGCGTCCACCTTCCAAGCTGTGTGATGAAACATTTTGTGCAAAACTTTGGCAACTGGTAATTTAGTGGAGAAGCGAACAGATCTATGTCTGGAGTTCCCCATAACACTGTCAATTTTTGAAATACATGAGGATCCAATTTCCACTCGTGAGGATCCACTATTTGTCTGCTCAACACATCTGCTAAGGAGTTCTGTGCTCCTGGCAGAAACCTTGCTTGAAGATTGAGGTGTAGATTGAGAGCAGTCTCCCACAAAATCATCGCTTGTCTGCAAAGAGGGTAAGAATGGGTTCCCCTTGCTTGTTGATGTACCACATGACAGTAGTGTTGTCTGTTTGAATCAACACCTGCCCTGGGTGAAGTAAGTCTTTGAAAGCCATCAATGCAAACTGGACTGCTAACATTTCCTTCAAGTTGATATGCAAATGTTGGAGTTTGACAGGCCACGTGTCTTGCACCCATTTTCCATTGAGGTGTGCTCCCCAAGCCTTGTCCGAGGCATCTGTCGTTAGAATCTGACTCGCCTCTGGCCGGGTCACAGAGAGTCCCTCGTTTAGGTGACATTCCTGAGCCCACCACAAAAACTCCTTCTGAATGCAAGGTATTATCTGAATGACAGTGTCTAGATCTTGGCAGTGCTGTGTCCATACATTTTGAGATACCATTGAAGCTTCCTCATATGCAATTTGGCATTGGGAAGCACCAGAATACAAGATGCCATGAACCCCAAGGCTTGAAGGACTGTCCTTGCAGTCAGCCTGGACCGTAGAGACATTTGATGAAAATAAAGAGAAAGGCTTCTTTGTTTGTCCGGGGTCAAAAGGCCATCTGGGAAGCTGTATTCAGTCTCACACCCAGAAAGCACATGTCCTGAGAGGGTACTAGACTGGACTTTGTTTCGTTCACAGAATACCCTAGGCATCTTAACACTGCCATCACATACTGTAGATGTTGAAGAAGTTCGTCCTTTTCCTGTGCAATAATCAGGCAATCGTCCAAATAAGGATAAATCTGTATTCCTCTTAGTCTGAAAAAGGCTATCACTGGAGCCAGAACCTTTGTGAACACTCTGGGCGCAGTAGATAAACCAAAGGGCAATGCAGAGAACTGATAATGTAAATTTCCAGTCCAGCGCAGGTACCTCCTGCAACTGGGCCTGATAGGAACATGAAGGTAAGCCTCTTTGAGATCCAGAGTAACCATCCAGTGATCTTTTCCCAACAGAGGTAAAAGCTGTTGTAAAGTCAGCATCTTGAATTTTGGAATGTCCAGATAAGTGTTGAGGATAGATAAATCCAAAATTGGTCTCCACGTGTTCCCTTTCTTTGGAACTAGAAACAGGCGAGAATAAAATCCTAGGCCCACTTCTGACAGAGGAACTGGCTGTATAGCTCCCATTTGAAGAAGTAAAGAAATTTGTTTGTGAGCCTCTATCCTTTGCCGGGAAGGGGCGTCTGGCATGCCCTTGAAAGGAGGCATGGTATGGAAATAGAACTTGTAACCTCGGTTTATAATGTCCAATACCCATTTGTCCTGGGTAACTAAATGCCAATTTTGTTTGAAAAGAGCCAACTTTCCTCCCAAAGGAGCTGCCAGGCATGAAGAATCTGGCAGCTGAAAATGCAGGTCATTGGGCCTGTTTACGAAAGGACTGGCCCCTGCCTTCACCAGCAGATTGAACAGGCGAACTCCATTGTCTCGGCCTGAAGGTACTCTGAGCTCTGCCCCTACCACGCCTAGATCTACCCCTAGGCTGAGAATCAGAAGAAGGGTACGTCCACCCCTTAGTAGGCCAATTTCTACTAAACTTTGGAGGCTGTACCTGCAAAAAATCTTTAACAGTCTGCATAGACTTAGCCTTGTCTTCCATTTTCTTTAAGACTGACTCCACAGGAGGACCAAACAAAACTTCAGACTGTAAAGGGGCATCCAGAATTCTAGACTTAACATGCTCAGATAAATTCTGATCCTTAAGCCAGGCGTGCCTACGAATAACTGAACCAGTTGCAGCCACCCTAGAAGAAGCCTGTAAAGCATCAAAACCACATTGCAAAGAGTGCTTTCCCACCTGTTCAGAAACATGCACTAAATCCTGCAATTCTTTACAGTCTATGCCCTCTGCTAAAGCATCCACTTTAGATCTTAGCTGAGAAAGGAGGAAATTCTGATACTTCAACATATGAAACTGGCAGTTCAAAGCTCTCATTGCTAAAGTAGAAGAGGTATACACCTTCTTACCCCATCTATCCAAAGCTCTAGCTTCCTTATCCAGAGGAACAGTTCTTAACAACAGAGGCTCTAACACCCTTAGGCCCCTGACTAATAGTTTCTGGGTCCGCCCTAGGACTCTTATACAGATATTTATGAGCCTCAGGCACCCTATAATACCTGTCAGGTTTAACTGGAGCAGGAGGTACAGAATCCGGATTAAGGGAAGCCTCCGAGAAAACATCCGAAACAACATCCAAAACCGGAGGTATAGCTAAGGGTCTATGCTGTGGCAAAAACAAGAACTCCCTGAGTCTCTTCCATGAATCAGAGTAATCCTGTCCTTCCCACTTAAAATGCTCCCTCATGGAATGCAGAGTTTCTGAAAATGAAAAATCCTCTGGAGGAGAAGCAGAAGGAGTGGAATCCTCTGCATCAGAATCAGAATAAGGAGGAAATCTTGAATGTCTTCAGCAGAAGACTCAGAATCATCTGAGGCCTGCTCCAAACTTTCCAACTCTGGCTCCATCCTGGGCCTCTTATCAGGAGGGGGCATAGAACCTCTAATTAAAGAAATCAAATCCTCTGCCATTTTAAGCATGTGCTTTTTAGGCACAGACCCTGAAGAACCAGAACTGACACCAGAGGAAGGCAAAACAGACCTGCCCTTAGAAGGAGCCTTAGGAACAGTAACAGAAGGCCTAACCACCTTAGGCATAGAAGGGAGAATAGTAACCTGAGAGGCCCCTTCAGCCTGACCTGCCTCCTGAGAGGCCACATCTTGTAAAATCAAAGTCTCCCCCTGGGACTCAACAGAAACTTCAGCCGGATCCAGCTGTTCAGCTGTAGCTTCTGAAGATCCGGCGTCCGTAATAGACGAATCATCCTGCCTAGGCTTTAAAGATTTGTCTTTGCGCTTCTTAGTAGAAGCCGGCCGGAACATCCGGCGGCATGTTATAATTACACCTCTTGCCAAAGACTAACCTAGCGCAATCTAACCTCCGTTTTATAGTGCGCTTATTAAACCTAGCACAAAACCGACACCCGACTACGTCGTGCTCCGGTCCCAAACAAGGAATACAAAGCGAGTGGTAATCCCTATGCGGTATCTGTTTCCCACAAGAAATACAATTATTCACTTTTTCTGAAATCCGGTAAGTAACTGAGGCAAGAAAAACAAAAATATTCCCCAACGGGTACTTAGCCAACTTGGTATCGGTCTGAAACTCCGAAACCGAAAAATTTCAGAACGCCGAACGGCACTTGCAACGCTGCTTCTGCATCGGACCATGCGGCAAAAAAGACTGAGGATATGACGTCGGTCATGCGCCTTTATACCCTGACGCTCTGATGTCAGTTCTAGGCGCCCATGACCGACGTCAGCCTAATACTTTGGTATTCGGGCCGACCGAGGACCGCGGACTACCCATAAGTAAGGACTGCAGCAATGTGAGATGAAGAACATCAGAACGAACCAACAGAATCCCATGCAAGGGGGAATGCATGGTCTGAACCAAATACAGCAAACCACCAAATAGACCAGCAAAGGCAGGATGGAGTTCAATTATCCTTTATTTAACGTACTAAAACAGACCGGTTTCGGCAAAAATTGCCTTCTTCAGTGTAGGACAGAACAAACAGGTCCCTTCCATCACTCATTTAAATATAAACCAACAGCCAATAAGGCAAGCAGGTTCATAAATATTAATGAAATGAAGAAAAACATTTTTATATATATTTTTAAAGAACAACATACAATATAAAATGTGCAAAAATACAATAATTAGAGATCATGACATATGTCATCAGAGCAACCAGTGGTCACAAATAGAAAATAGGAAATAAATAAAATCAAAAAAATATAAACTAAAAAACTATAATAGAATGATTTTAGATATATATAAAAAATATCTGTGACATAAACAAATAGTAAACAAAAATATCCATACAGCAACAGCATAGATTTAAGTACAGCTTATAATATGACAAGCCTGCAACATAAAATATGAAATACTTTTGATCAATAACCTCAACCCCCCAAAGTGAATGGACTGCTGATCATAAAAAAGCCCATTGTAAAAAATTATATGAAGAGTCATCAAACAAAACAAAGACAAAAATCATGAACATCAGTTATATAAACAAATATAACTATAATCTTTCAATCAGTGAAAATCCAGAACTTTCAACATGGTATGTGTACAGGTTTGACCTGGGATGTCAATAAGATCCTATAAATGATCATTGAGACCCAGATGAAACAAACCCCCCAAGGTTGTGATCCAATATTTTTTTTTTTGATCTAATAAACCATGCCAACCTTGTTTATTAGTTCTGTCTCCAGAAATACGATCAATAACCATGAAACTGAATTTAGCCTGTGGATGTTTAAGTGTGTGCTGATATAGGGCTGGTCTCCTTATGGTTCCTGATATCACTACGATGTTCATTCATTCTAGATCTTAGTGCTCTGGAAGTTTGGCCCACATAAAATGCACCACAATAACAGGAAGCTAGGTACACCACCCAATCGCTACTGCAATTACCAAAGATTTTTATGTTAAATATCCTACTGGTGTTACGACTGGAAAATTCTTTGGATTTAGGCATATATGAACAAGAACCACAATGACCACAGGGAAAGAGCCAAAAGCTCATCACCATGTAATGTAACTTGTTCCTGAATACTACTCCCACTTGCCATGTGTTTAAAGTGTGACAGGTAGGAGCCCAAGGTTTTGCCCCGCTTGTATGAAAATTGACATCGCAGCCCTATCATTGTTCGCAGCCTATCATTGGCCAGTAAAATATTCCAATGTTTATTAATAATATTCCTGACCATATTGATGTTTCTTCCATAAGTCGTAATGAATCTGACCGGGTACCAGATGTATGCTTGTTTTTATTTTTGTATTGCAACAGTTCTTCCCTCTCTATACAATTAGCCCTACATCTGGCAGACGCAATATCATATTGATCATACCCTCTATTAGTGAACCTCTGACTAAGATCCCTGCTGGCTAGTTGGTATTCCTGATCATTAGAACTAAGACGTTTAATACGAATGAATTGAGATATCGGAATACTTCTGATGGTATGGCGGGATGTAGGCTAGAAGCATGAAGCAAGGTATTATATTGTGCATACTTACGAAAAACCTTTGTAGACAAGGTATGGTCTGAGTTTCTGAATACCGTGACATCCAAAAAATTGATAGTATTTTTATCATAAGTTACAGAGAATTCAAGTCCCCATACATTGTCGTTAAGGTATTCCACAAATTCCTGCAAGTAACCCACATCCATACGCCACACTAGCCAACAGTCGTCCAGATAACGCCAGATGTCCATCTCAACCTGATAGATGTTATGTAAAGTATCATATATCATGTATTCCTCAACATAGGCCATAAAGAGGTCGGCATATATGGGAGCAAAGGATGCTCCCATAGCTGTTCCTTGCAACTGCCAGTAACATTGGCCTTGAAAATACAGAACATTCTTGTTGAGTACATGTTCGGACATACAGATCAATAAAGTGTTAAACCCAGGTGTATAAAGATTCGCCCTTTCTAACCAGTATTGAAGAGATTGTAAACCCGCCCAATGCGGTATACTTGTGTATAATGATTTTACATCCAATGTACACAAATACCAATCAGGTTCCAGTTGAGTATCTCTGATTAGCTGTAGGAATTGGGTGGTGTCCTGCAATCTAGATCTTATCAGACCTAACAATGGCTTAAGATATTTCGTAAGGAAAGCCGATAAAGGTTCAGTCAAGGATCCTATTCCAGAGACAATCGGTCTGCCAGGTGGTTTTGTCAAAGATTTGTGAATCTTTGGTAAAAGATACAGTATCTGTTTTGAAGGTTCAGAAACCATAAGTGAAGCCAAACACTTTTTATTAATAATGCCCTCCTCACAGGCTAACTGCAAAAAAGAATCAATTTCATCCTTGAAAACAGGCGTGGGGTCTATGGACATGTGCATATAACACTTAGTGTCAGACAATTGTGTCAACCCTTCCTGTATATAGTCAGCAGTGTTCAAAACCACAACTGCACCTCCCTTATCAGCAGAGACGACCACTATATCTTTATTATTACATAATTGGTCCAAGGCTGACCTATCATCCGAGGTGAGATTGCTTGCTAACATAACATGCCCTAGATTCTCAAAATGGATATCCCTCAAAATGGTATCCATAAATATGGAAACATGTTTATTCATGGGTGGTTGGAAAGATGACTTGCCAAAACTAAAGTCTTCTTGTGGTGTAGAATTATCATCATCAAAAAACAATTTTAAATTCAAAATCCGACAAAATGCCTGTAAGTCTTGGATAATATGATATTCTTGACTAAAAAAAGAAGGAATGTAGTTGAGACCTTTGTTCAAAAGAACAATCTGTTCATTGGTTAAAGAAACTTTGGACAAATTTAATACATTCTGATTAGAAGTAGGCATAACCTCTACCTCAGAAGGTTGTCCAGTAAACCCTGGAATGAGACCTGAGTGGTTTGCCTTTCGGTGCTTTCTGCCCCCCCGGTGTCCCTTGCCCCTTCTAAAGGGGAGATTTTGTTTGTTTTCTTCCTATTAGGGGAAACCCTCTCAGAGGCCCCTTCACTATCAGTGAGTGAGGATTCCTCCCCAGACGTACTAAATGAGGCATCACCCTTATTCTTCAAGATTGAACAAGGTCTCTTTTTGGTGCGACTAGGCCCTGTTCTAACCTGATTGGTATCAACAAATCTGACAGATCTGCTAAAATCAAAAGGTTTACCCCGTTGATAATCTGAGTAGTCCCGATGGAACTTCTTAATTTTACGTTCCTTAATGGTTTTCTCATGTTCCATCAAATCATGGGAGAGTTTTTTGATATTATCCTGATATTTAGAAGAAGATTCAAACTTATGAACATCCGAACATAAAGTTTTGATTTCTTGTATATTTGAATCAACTGTCCTTTCATAATATTGCAACAGAATATTCACAAATGTCATGGATCCCATCTGTAAAGCTTCCTTCCAATCTTGGTTCAATTTATCATCTGGTCTCCCCACTAGAGGTTGAATACGTATACGAAGTCCTCTGGGAGCCATATTCTGTGTCGAATAAGCTCTGAATAGCTTAAGATGCCAGATATTAGATCTAAGTATTTTGAATGCTTTGGTGATTGAGTGAAAAAACATATCACAATCAACCAAAGACGATTGAGCCGAATTGACCAGATCATTGCTTGGCAGGTTATCAATGCCAAATACACCTATATCCTGCCGATCAGCACATAATCCAGACAGAATATTATTGAGATCCATGCTGTGAATCTAACTATAAATATACACCCAATGAAGAGGTGCAACACAAGAAAACCACTATATAAATAATAAGTCCACAAAAGTTGGTGAAAAAACACCCCAAGGGCCAAATCGCACCAATTAGACACAAAAAAATTATCCAAAATTTATGAATGATTAATGGGACAACCAGAGCGTCAGGAAGCACTGACCTACACAAATAAATTTATTTCAAGGTTTAATGGAAACCTATTAAATGGTGATGATTAAAGACAAGATACATGCCATCCCCAAAGATGATATATTGATTAATCTAGGAAGATGACCAGCAAAAATCCAGTTTTGTGTTCCAAAGATATACCACCCAGTATTAAAGCAAACCTGCTAGTATGGATTGACACTGATACTTGTTAGACTCAACAATATTGACCATAGACTAAATGTCTTGTGTATGAATAAAAATGATCAAAAGCAAGAACAAATGTGATCACTTAGAATTGTGTATATTTATTGCTATTGGGGGACCGAGCAGAGGATCTGCATTCACCAGAACCAAGTAACAACTTGCATAAAATGAGATCCAAACAAAATTACTTGTTGTATATTCAAAAGGAGTGTCCTTGAATTTGTTAAAAAACACATAAGTTTTTAACTTCGATTGTAGGAACCTATTAATGGTTAGAGTACACCAAAAAATTACTTTAATATATATAACCTGAAACAAGTGTAATGAAAACACTGTGCCTATTAACGGCCTTGAAATGAGTATCACCCCTGTTCTAAATCAACAATAAAATTGGAGATCTAGATTAGCATTGATGTACAACAACATACACTGAAAAAAATATATATATAGTGCTAGAAGGAAATATTCTAGTCAGTTATACCACAGTATTTTTATAAAGATATATATATCGCAATAATGTTCATGAGGAACTGATATAATTAGACTCCAATATTATGATTTAACATATTTCAAGAGTCAGTATAAGGACCCCCACCTAGAATAACCAAAAACCAGTATATAACTGACTTATAAAGTGAAAATAACAAAGATCATTAAGATACAAAAAGGTTATATATAGATCCAAGACCGCAAAGGATCTAAACCTAAACTAGCACTGGTATATAACAAAATTAACAAGCATATAGTATGTACTAATAAATGCACTAGTCCCTTATACCACTGAATTTAAAGGAACATGTTCACCATAAAGCATGAGGACCATAAGATTCAACGCACATAGATATATTGCTACATACTTCAAGGGACTAAAAACATCTATACAAAGTCCCAAAAATTGTACTAGCCGGAAAGGCCATCTGTATATATCTTATATCTTATATTCAAATATAATTAGGCCAAACCCAAATAGTAATGTCACATAAAGGAATTGAAAAATAAGAACCAGCCCTGTTTGTTGCACCAAATACCAGATAAACAAAAATAAAATATTAGGTAATAACCAAATATGTATAACCTAATATTTAAAATTATAGGCAAATATCAAATAAGCCAATGATTGTTTATGTGGAATATGAACCAATGCTGGTATCAAAATGTGAACTTGATCAACATGAACACTTTGACCTCAAAGATATATAACAGAGTATGTCTGAACTATGAACAAAAATCTGTCAGCTTATAAGCAAACACATAATAGTTGCAATCATTACATATGATTAATAAATGTAAAAATAAAGTCTACTTTTGTTCAAGTCCAGCCAATCTTGAAGTATAAATCATCCGAAATCCTGGTCCCAAAGCGACCGTTACACAGCAGTTATCCTTGAAGTGATGCTTAAGGAAATAAGTAAATGTAGCCGCACAAAAGTGCCGGAGTCCCAGCTACGCAAGTCCTTCGATGAAATGAGGCCCAATTTCAAGTGTATTAAAACACCCAACAAATCCTGTAGTGTTGAGTCATAAACCCCCACATACATCAAAATCACATAGACCTCAGATATAACACCGAAAGGTGTATAGACTGTATCCAAATGTGAAACCTGCCCCAAAAATGTCAGTAGTAATCAGGAACCACTCTATTATATGCCTGTTCGTATCCAGAAATGAACTCAGGCCGAAGACACACTAAATATGCTGATGTACAAACCAAATTGGTCGTTCTATAACCCAGGCCCAAAATTGAATAATCAAGGCACAACCAAAACAATCATATTAGTAATCAAAAAGTAGTATTCCCCAGCATATGTAATCACATAAGTCCAAAGTACCATATCATATGGATGCCTTGAGGTTATGAAAATCCCCACAGTTCCCTTGTTATCAGTCGCACCTCGAAAATGTCGCTACCACCATAAAGCAAATGTTAAACGCATCAGAAATATCGATAGAATCCCCGTTGTTCAACCAAGCAGCTTTCAAGTAATAAGGAAACGTAGCGACTCAATCTTGGGTAAAAGCTTTGAACGCCAAATGTATATTTCAATCCCCAAAGATAACCAACAGGCATAGCATAAGCATAGTTACAAATATGCTAAATCATAGATGGCATCAAGTGCAAGTTGAAACACTAGCTCGTTGTCACGACAGTAGTACACCCAAAAATAAGGCATCCAATAATAGTAGACTTGCCAAAACAAGTAATGAAGTCCAGAGATCAAAAAATTCAAAAATGTCACCTACAACTGCTTTCCGTATGGGCGCCAAAATGAAACAAGGCAGTCTAGATGCTCCGGTGAAACAGAAACGATCCAAAGCTCCAATTATCCAACAGTTCAACTGTAAAGTCGAATCTTTAGTGTAGGAACAAGAATAGTTGTCCTTAGTACGAACCCACAGTGAACCAACACACTAATGGGTAACATAGGAATAAAAAGTCAAAAATCACCCTAAAACAAGGGAGATGCGACTCCTCTGCTCGGTCCCCCAGCACAGAGTGAACATAGAACGAACCAACAGAATCCCATGCAAGGGGGAATGCACGGTCTGAACCAAATACAGCAAACCACCAAATAGACCAGCTAATCAGAGATACTCAACTGGAACCTGATTGGTATTTGTGTACATTGGATGTAAAATCATTATACACAAGTATACCGCATTGGGCGGGTTTACAATCTCTTCAATACTGGTTAGAAAGGGCGAATCTTTATACACCTGGGTTTAACACTTTATTGATCTGTATGTCCGAACATGTACTCAACAAGAATGTTCTGTATTTTCAAGGCCAATGTTACTGGCAGTTGCAAGGAACAGCTATGGGAGCATCCTTTGCTCCCATATATGCCGACCTCTTTATGGCCTATGTTGAGGAATACATGATATATGATACTTTACATAACATCTATCAGGTTGAGATGGACATCTGGCGACGTTATCTGGATGACTGTTGGCTAGTGTGGCGTGCGGATGTGGGTTACTTGCAGGAATTTGTGGAATACCTTAACGACAATGTATGGGGACTTGAATTCTCTGTAACTTATGATAAAAATACTATCAATTTTTTGGATGTCACAGTATTCAGAAACTCAGACCATACCTTGTCTACAAAGGTTTTTCGTAAGTATCCACAATATAATACCTTGCTTCATGCTTCTAGCCTACATCCCCGTCATACCATCAGAAGTATTCCGATATCTCAATTCATTCGTATTAAACGTCTTAGTTCTAATGATCAGGAATACCAACTAGCCAGCAGGGATCTTAGTCAGAGGTTCACTAATAGAGGGTATGATCAATATGATATTGCGTCTGCCAGATGTAGGGCTAATTGTATAGAGAGGGAAGAACTGTTGCAATACAAAAATAAAAACAAGCATACATCTGGTACCCGGGTCAGATTCATTACGACTTATGGAAGAAACATCAATATGGTCAGGAATATTATTAATAAACATTGGAATATTTTACTGGCCAATGATAGGCTGCGAACAATGATAGGGCCGCGATGTCAATTTTCATACAAGCGGGGCAAAACCTTGGGCTCCTACCTGTCACACTTTAAACACATGGCAAGTGGGGGTACTATTCACAAACAACTTACATTACATGGTGATGAGCTTTTTGGCTCTTTCCCCTGTGGTCATTGTGGTTCTTGTTCATATATGCCTAAATCCAAAGAATTTTCCAGTCGTAACACCAGTAGGATATTTAACATAAAAATCTTTGGTAATTGCAGTAGCGATTGGGTGGTGTACCTAGCTTCCTGTTATTGTGGTGCATTTTATGTGGGCCAAACTTCCAGAGCACTAAGATCTAGAATGAATGAACATCGTAGTGATATCAGGAACCATAAGGAGACCAGCCCTATATCAGCACACACTTAAACATCCACAGGCTAAATTCAGTTTCATGGTTATTGATCGTATTTCTGGAGACAGAACTAATAAACAAGGTTGGCATGGTTTATTAGATCAAAAAGAAAAATATTGGATCACAACCTTGGGGGGTTTGTTTCATCCGGGTCTCAATGATCATTTATAGGATCTTATTGACATCCCAGGTCAAACCTGTACACATACCATGTTGAAAGTTCTGGATTTTCACTGATTGAAAGATTATAGTTATATTTGTTTATATAACTGATGTTCATGATTTTTGTCTTTGTTTTGTTTGATGACTCTTCATATAATTTTTTTACAATGGGCTTTTTTATGATCAGCAGTCCATTCACTTTGGGGGGTTGAGGTTATTGATCAAAAGTATTTCATATTTTATGTTGCAGGCTTGTCATATTATAAGCTGTACGTAAATCTATGCTGTTGCTGTATGGATATTTTTGTTTACTATTTGTTTATGTCACAGATATTTTTTATATATATCTAAAATCATTCTATTATAGTTTTTTAGTTTATATTTTTTTAATTTTATTTATTTCCTATTTTCTATTTGTGACCACTGGTTGCTCTGATGACATATGTCATGATCTCTAATTATTGTATTTTTGCACATTTTATATTGTATGTTGTTCTTTAAAAATATATATAAAAATTTTTTTCTTCATTTCATTAATATTTATGAACCTGCTTGCCTTATTGGCTGTTGGTTTATATTTAAATGAGTGATGGAAGGGACCTGTTTGTTCTGTCCTACACTGAAGAAGGCAATTTTTGCCGAAACCGGTCTGTTTTAGTACGTTAAATAAAGGATAATTGAACTCCATCCTGCCTTTGCTGGTCTATTTGGTGGTTTGCTGTATGAAGAACATCAGACACATACTTGTGCAGTTTTCATTCATACACCCACGTGCCCATTACCAAAGCCATATAACAGACACAAACTTGTGTAGTTTTCATTCATACACCCACATGCCTATTACCAATGCCATATAACAGACACATACTTGTGTAGTTTTCACTCATACACCCATGTGCCCATTACCAATGGTATATAACAGACACATACTTGTATAGTTTTCATTCATACACCCACGTGTCCATTACCAATGCCATATAACAGACACGTACTTGTGTCGTTTTCATTCATACACCCACGTTCTCATTACCAATGATATATAACAGACACACACTTGTGTAGATTTCATTCATACACCCACGTGCCCATTACCAGTGCCACATAACAGACACATACTTGTGTAGACTTCATTTATACACCCACATGTCCATTACCAATGTCATATAGCAGACACATACTTGTGTAGTTTTCATTCATACACCCACGTGCCCATTAACAATGCCACATAACAGACACATACTTGTGTAGACTTCATTTATACACCCACATGCCCATTACCAATGTCATATAACAGACACATACTTCTGTAGTTTCATTCATACACCGAAGTGGCCATTACCAATGTCATACAATAGACACATACTTGTGTAGTTTTCATTCATACACCCACGTGCCCATTACCAATGGTATATAACAGACACATACTTGTTTAGATTTCATTCATAGACTCACGTGCCCGTTAACAATGACATATAACAGACACATAATTGTGTAGTTTACATTCATACACCCACGTGCCCATTACCAATGAAATATAACAGTCACATACTTGTGTATATTTCATTCCTACACCCTCGTGCCCCTTACCATTGCCATATAAGAGAGACATACTTGTGTAGTTTTCATTCATACACCCATGTGCCCATTAACTATACTACATAACAGACAAATATTTGTGTAGTTTACATTCATACACGCACGTGCCCATTACCAATGCTATATAACAGACACATACTTGTGTAGATTTCAATCAGATGCCCACATGCCCATCACCAATGCCATATACCAGACACATACTTGTGTAGTTTTCATTCATACACTCATGTGTACATTACCAATGCTATATAACCGACACATACTTGTGTAGATTTCATTCGTACACCCACGTGCCCATTACCAATGCTATATAACAGACACATACTTGTGTAGTTTTCATACATACACCCACATGCCCATTACCAATGATATATAACAGACACATACTTGTGCAGTTTTCATTCATACACCCACGTGTCCATTACCAATGATATATAACATAGGTTCATAGGTTCATAGACGCATATTTGTGTAGTTTTCATTCATACACGCACGTGCCTATTCCCAATGCCATATAACAGACACATACTTGTTTAGATTTCATTGATACACCCACGTGCCCATTAACAATGACATATAACAAACACATAATTGTGTAGATTTCATTCATACAGCCTCGTGCCCATTACCAAAGCTATATAACAGACACATACTTGTGTAGATTTCAATCAGATGCCCACATGCCCATCACCAATGCCATATACCAGACACATACTTGTGTAGTTTTCATACATACACCCACATGGCCATTACCAATGCCATATAACAGACACATACTTGTGCAGTTTTCATTCATACACCCACGTGTCCATTACCAATGATATATAACATAGGTTCATAGGTTCATAGGTTCATACTAGGCTATCTGCCCTAGGGCATTTAAAAGCCTAGCCAGAGTGTGTGTGGCTTTCACCACCCCTTAGGATGAGAATACTATACCCATTAGTTTGCTGTGCCTCTGTCCAGCAGTGATACAGAGATGATTCCCGGGGTAAACCTACGATCTCCCATCCACTCGTCAAGATTTCTCTTGAACAGAGTCAGTGAGGGGCTCTGCCTCACATGGACTGGGATTCTGTTCCATAGTGTAGGGAGTCTCTGGGTGATGAATCTGTCCCTCCAGCACATCCTATTTATATCCGTGTTGAGGTTTAAGTCTCTTGCACTCGTGGCTCTGGTGGATTTGGATTTTTTGAGGTGGAGCATGTCCATTAATTCTGGGTTGGACATGGCCTTGTATGTCAGGCACAGATCACCTCTGAGCAGATGGTATGCGACTGAATAGAGCTGGAGTTTCTTCAGTCAGGCATCGTATGACATATGTTTGAGCCCCTTTATCCTTTTGGTGAGGAACTTTTGGGGTCTTTCCAACTGCTGCAGGTGTCGGGTAAGGTACATTCCGAATGGGGCGTTGTACTCAATCATTGGTCTGATAAGTGAAGAGTACAGGGGTACAATGACCTCTCCTGATCTGGATGTTAATCCCTTCATGATCAGGTGGGCAATGTAGAAGGTCTTCCTAACCACTTTGGCAATGTGAGTGTCAAAAGAGAGGTTACTGTCAACTTGGGTCCCCAGGTCCCTGATAACTTCTTCCGTGTTTAATGGATTACCACCTATGTGGTAATTAGGGGTTACCTTATTTTTCCCAAAGGGTATGACTATACAATTTTTGGCATTTAGCTTAAGGCCATGGCTCCGGCACCAGTTATCCATTTCTATGAGACCTTTCTGGAGGATGTCTGTGTCTGGTGGAGTGTCAATTATGGTGCCCAGTTTGCAGTCATCTGCAAATTTTGTCAGCCACAATCCCCCTATGTTTGCCTGCACTTCAGAAAAATAAATGCTGAACAAGAGGGGGCCCAGGACTGAGCCGTGTGGGACACCGCTCGTGACCGGCTGAGAGTCTGACATGGCACCAGCAACTCTAACCCTGTGTGTTCTGTCCTTGAGCCAGTTTGCAACCCAACAGATACACACTTGTGTAGATTTCATTCATACACCCACGTGCCCATTACCAATGCCACATAACAGACACATACTTGTGTAGACTTCATTTATACACCCACATGTCCATTACCAATGTCATATAGCAGACACATACTTGTGTAGTTTTCATTCATACACCCACGTGCCCATTACCAATGCCACATAACAGACACATACTTGTGTAGACTTCATTTATACACCCACGTGCCCATTACCAATGTCATATAACAGACACATACTTGTGTAGTTTCATTCATACACCCAAGTGGCCATTACCAAAGTCATACAATAGACACATACTTGTGTAGTTTTCATTCATACACCCATGTGCCCATTACCAATGCCATATAACAGACACATACTTCTTTAGATTTCATTCATAGACTCACGTGCCCATTAACAATGACATATAACAGACACATAACTGTGTAGTTTTCATTCATACACCCACGTGCCCATTACCAATGCTATATAACAGACACATACTTGTGTAGATTTCAATCAGATGCCCACATGCCCATCACCAATGCCATATACTAGACACATACTTGTGTAGTTTTCATTCATACACTCATGTGTACATTACCAATGCTATATAACCGACACATACTTGTGTAGATTTCATTCATACACCCACGTGCCCATTACCAATGCCATATAAGAGACTCAAACTTGTGTAGTTTTCATTCATACACCCACGTGCCCATTACCAATGCCATACAACAGACACATACTTGTGTAGTTTTCAATCATCCACCCACGTGCCCATTACCAATGGTATATTACAGGCACATACTTGTGTAGTTTTCATACATACACCAACATGCAAATTACCAATGCCATATAAAAGACACATACTTCGGTAGTTTTCATTCATACACCCACGTGCCCATTACCAATGCCATATAACAGACACAAACGTGTGTAGTTTTCATTCATACACACACATGCCCTTTACCAATGCCATATAACAGACACATACTTGTGTAGTTTTCATTCATACACCAACGTGCCCATTACCAATGCCATATAACAGACACATACTTGTGTAGTTTTCATTCATACACCCACGTGCCCATTACCAATGTCATATAACAGACATAAATGTGTGTAGTTTTCATTCATACACCCACATGCCCATTACCAATGCCATGAAACAGACGCAAACTTGTGTAGTTTTCATTCATACACCCGCGTTTCCATTACCAATGCCATATCACAGACACATACTTGTGCAGTTTTCATTCATACACCCACGTGCCCAATACCAATGCCATATAACAGACACAAACGTGTGTAGTTTTCATTCATACACCCACATGCCCATTACCAATGCCATAAAACAGACACAAACTTGTGTAGTTTTCATTCATACACCCACGTGTTCTTTACCAATGTCATATAACAGACACATACTTGTGTAGTTTTCACTCATACACCCACGTGCCCATTACCAATGGTATATAACAGACACATACTTGTATAGTTTTCATTCATACACTCACGTGTCCATTACCAATGCCATATAACAGACACATACTTGTGTAGTTTTCATTCATACACCCACGTGACCACTACCAATGATATATAACGGACACACACTTGTGTAGATTTCATTCATACACACACGTGCCCATTACCAGTGTCATATAACAGACACATACTTGTGTAGTTTTAATTCATACACTCACGTACCTATTACCAATACCACATAACAGACACATACTTGTGTAGACTTCATTTATACACCCACGTGCCCATTACCAATGTCTAATAACAGACATATACTTGTGTAGTTTTCATTCATACACCCACATGCCCATTACCAATGCCATACAATAGACACATACTTGTGTAGTTTTCATTCATATACCCATGTGCCCATTACCAATGCTATATAACAGACACATACTTGTGTAGATTTCAATCAGACGCCCACGTGCCCATCACCAATGTCATATACCAGACACATACTTGTGTAGTTTTCATTCATACACTCATGTGTACATTACCAATGATATATAACCGACACATACTTGGGTAGATTTCATTCATACACCCACGTGCCCATTACCAATGATATGTAACAGACACATACTTGGGTAGATTTCATTCATACACCCACGTGCTCATTACCAATGACATTAAGAGACTCATACTTGTGTAGTTTTCATTCATACACCCATTTGCCCATTACCAATGCCATATAACAGGCACATACTTGTTTAGATTTCATTCATACACCCATGTGCCCATTACTAATGCCACATAATAGACACATACTTGTGTAGACTTCATTTATACACCCACGTGCCCTTTACAAATGTCATATAACAGACACATACATGTGTAGCTTTCATTCATACACCCATGTGCTCATTACCAATGATATATAACAGACAGATACTTGTGTATATTTCATTCCTACACCCTCGTGCCAATTACCAATGCTATATAACAGACACATACTTGTGTAGTTTTCATTCAAACACCAATGTGCCCATTATCTACACTATATAACAGACATATATTTGTGTAGTTTTCATTCACACCCCCACGTGTCCATTACCAATGCTATATAACAGACACATACTTGTGTAGATTTCATTCATACACCCACATGCCCATTGCCAATGCCATATAAGAGACTCATACTTGTGCAGTTTTCATGCATACACCCACGTGCCCATTACCAATGCCATATAAGAGACTCATACTTGTGTAGTTTTCATTCATACACCCACGTGCCCATTACCAATGCCACATAACAGACACATACTTTTATAGTTTTCATGCATACACCCACGTGCCCATTACTAATGCTTTATAACAGACACACACTTGTGTAGATTTAATTCATACACCCACGTGCCCATTACCAGTGCCATATAACAGACACATGCTTGTGTAATTTTCATTCATACACCCACATGCCCATTACCAATGCCATATAACAGACACATATTTGTTTGGATTCCATTCATACACCCACGTGCCCATTACCAATGATATATAACAGACACATACTTGTGTAGTTTTCATTCATAAACCCATATGCCCATTACCAATGCTATATAATGAACACATACTTGTGTAGTTTTCATTCATACACCCATGTGCCCATTAACTATACTATATAACAGACATATATTTGTGTAGTTTTCATTCGTACACCAACATGCCCATTACCAATGCCATATAAAAGACACATACTTGTATAGTTTTCATTCATACACCCACATGCCCATTAACAATGCCATATAACAGACACATACTTGTGTAGTTTTCATTCAAACACCCACGTGCCCATTACCAATGCTATATAACAGACACATACTTGTGTAGTTTTCATTCAAACACCCACGTGCCCATTACCAATGGTATATAACAGACACATGCTTGTATAGCTTTCATTCATACACCCACGTGTCCATTACCAATGCCAAATAACAGACACATACCTGTGAAGTTTATATTCATACACCCACGTGCCCATTACCAATGCCATATAACAGACACATACTTGTGTAGTTTTCATTCATAAACCCATATGCCCATTACCAATGATATATAACAGACACATACTTTTGTAGTTTTCATACATACACCCACATGCCTATTACCAATGCCATATAACGGACACATACTTGAGTAGATTTCATTCATATACCCACATGCCCATTACCAATGATATATAACAGACGCATATTTGTGTAGTTTTCATTCATACACGCACGTGCCTATTCCCAATGCCATATAACAGACACATACTTGTTTAGATTTCATTGATACACCCACGTGCCCATTAACAATGACATATAAAAAACACATAATTGTGTAGATTTCATTCATACAGCCTCGTGCCCATTACCAAAGCTATATAACAGACACATACTTGTGCAGATTTCATTCATACATCCACATGCCCATTACCAATGATATATAACAGACACATATTTGTGTAGTTTTCATTCATACACCCACGTTCCCATTACCAATGCCATATAACAGACACATACTTGTTTAGATTTCATTCATACACCCACGTGCCCATTAACAATGACATATAACAGACACATAATTGTGTAGTTTACATTCATACACCCACCTGCCCATTACCAATGAAATATAACAGTCACATACTTGTGTATATTTCATTCCTACACCCTCGTGCCCCTTACCATTGCCATATAAGAGAGACATACTTGTGTAGTTTTCATTCATACACCCATGTGCCCATTAACTATACTACATAACAGACAAATATTTGTGTAGTTTACATTCATACATGCACATGCCCATTACCAATGCTATATAACATACACATACTTGTGTAGATTTCAATCAGAAGCCCACATGCCCATCACCAATGCCATATACCAGACACATACTTGTGTAGTTTTCATTCATACACTCATGTGTACATTACCAATGCCATACAACAGACACATACTTGTGTAGTTTTCATTCATACACCCATGTTGCCATTACCAATGATATATAACGACACATACTTGTGTAGTTTTCATTCATACACCCACGTGCCCATTACCAATGCCATATAACAGACACATACTTGTGTAGTTTTCAATCATCCACCCACGTGCCCATTACCAATGGTATATTACAGGCACATACTTGTGTAGTTTTCATACATACACCAACATGCAAATTACCATTGCCATATAAAAGACACATACTTCTGTAGTTTTCATTCATACACCCATGTGCCCATTACCAATGCCATATAACAGACACAAACGTGTGTAGTTTTCATTCATACACACACATGCCCTTTACCAATGCCATATAACAGACACATACTTGTGTAGTTTTCATTCATACACCGTGCCCATTACCAATGCCATATAACAGACAAATACTTGTGTAGTTTTCATTCATACACCCACGTGCCCATTACCAATGTCATATAATTACATAAATGTGTGTAGTTTTCATTCATACACCCACATGCCCATTACCAATGCCATGAAACAGACACAAACTTGTGTAGTTTTCATTCATACACCCGCGTTTCCATTACCAATGCCATATCACAGACACATACTTGTGCAGTTTTCATTCATACACCCACGTGCCCAATACCAATGCCATATAACAGACACAAACGTGTGTAGTTTTCATTCATACACCCACATGCCCAATACCAATGCCATAAAACAGACACAAACTCGTGTAGTTTTCATTCATACACCCACGTGTTCTTTACCAATGTCATATAACAGACACATACTTGTGTAGTTTTCACTCATACACCCACGTGCCCATTACCAATGGTATATAACAGACACATACTTGTATAGTTTTCATTCATACACTCACGTGTCCATTACCAATGCCATATAACAGACACACACTTGTGTAGATTTCATTCATACACCCACGTGCCCATTACCAGTGTCATATAACAGACACATACTTGTGTAGTTTTAATTCATACACTCACGTACCTATTACCAATACCACATAACAGACACATACTTGTGTAGACTTCATTTATACACCCACGTGCCCATTACCAATGTCTAATAACAGACATATACTTGTGTAGTTTTCATTCATAAACCCACATGCCCATTACCAATGCCATACAATAGACAAATACTTGTGTAGTTTTCATTCATATACCCATGTGCCCATTACCAATGCTATATAACAGACACATACTTGTGTAGATTTCAATCAGACGCCCACGTGCCCATCACCAATATCATATACCAGACACATACTTGTGTAGTTTTCATTCATTCACTCATGTGTACATTACCAATGATATATAACCGACACATACTTGGGTAGATTTCATTCATACACCCACGTGCCCATTACCAATGACATTAAGAGACTCATACTTGTGTAGTTTTCATTCATACACCCATTTTCCCATTACCAATGCCATATAACAGGCACATACTTGTTTAGATTTCATTCATACACCCATGTGCCCATTACTAATGCCACATAATAGACATATACTTGTGTAGACTTCATTTATACACCCACGTGCCCTTTACAAATGTCATATAACAGACACATACATGTGTAGCTTTCATTCATACACCCATGTGCTCATTACCAATGATATATAACAGACAGATACTTGTGTAGATTTCAATTAGACGACCACGTGCCCATTATCAATGTTATATAACAGACACATGCTTGTATAGCTTTCATTCATACACCCACGTATCCATTACCAATGCCAAATAACAGACACATACCTGTGAAGTTTATGTTCATACACCCACGTGCCCATTACCAATGCCATATAACAGACACATACTTGTGTAGTTTTCATTCATACACCCACATGCCCATTAACAATGCCAAATAACAGACACATACTTGCGTAGTTTTCATTCATAAACCCACGTGCCCATTACCAATGCTATATAATGAACACATACTTGTGTAGTTTTCATTCATAAACCCACGTGCCCATTACCAATGCTATATAACAGACACATACTTTTGTAGTTTTCATACATACACCCACATGCCTATTACCAATGCCATATAACGGACACATACTTGAGTAGATTTCATTCATATACCCACATGCCGATTACCAATGATATATAACAGACGCATATTTGTGTAGTTTTCATTCATACAGGCACGTGCCTATTCCCAATGCCATATAACAGACACATACTTATTTAGATTTCATTGATACACCCAAGTGCCCATTAACAATGACATATAACAAACACATAATTGTGTAGATTTCATTCATACAGCCTCGTGCCCATTACCAAAGCTATATAACAGACACATACTTGTGTAGTTTTCATACATACACCCACATGGCCATTACCAAAGCTATATAACAGACACATACTTGTGTAGTTTTCATACATACACCCACATGGCCATTACCAATGATATATAACAGACACATATCTGTGTAGTTTTCATTCATACACCCACGTGCCCATTACTAATGCCATATAACTAACACATACTTGTGTAGTTTTCATTCATAAACCCACATGTCCATTACCAAGGATATATAACAGACACATACTTGTGTAGTTTTCATTCATACACCCACATGCCCATTACCAATGATATATAACAGACACATGCTTGTATAGTTTTCATTCATACACCCACATGCCCATTACCAATACTATATAACGGACACATACTTGTGTAGTTTTCATTCTTACACCCACATGTCCATTACCAATGCCATATAACAGACACATACTTTTGTAGTTTTCATACATACACCCACGTGCCCATTACCAATGCTATATAACGGACACATACTTGTGTAGTTTTTATTCATACATCCACATGCCCATTACCAATGATATATAACAGACATATACTTGTGTAGTTTTCATTCATACACCCACGTGCCCATTACCAATGATATATAACAGACACATTCTTGTGCAGTTTTCATTCATACACCCATGTGCCCATTACCAATGCTACATAACAGACACATTCTTGTGTAGTTTTCATTCATACACCCACGTGCCCATTACTAATGCTATATAACAGACACACACTTGTGTAGATTTAATTCATACACCAACGTGCCCATTACCAATGCCATATAACAGACACAAACATGTGTAGTTTTCATTCATACACCCATGTGCCCATTACCAATGCTATATAACAGACACATTCTTGTGTAGTTTTCATTCATACACCCACGTGCCCATTATTAATGCCATATAACTGACACATACTTGTGCAGTTTTCATTCATACACCCACATGCCCATTACCAATGATATATAACAGACACATACTTGTGTAGTTTTCATTCATACACCCACATGCCCATTACCAATGCATATAACAGACACATACTTGTGCAGTTTTCATTCATATACCCACATGCCCATTACCAATGCTATACAACAGACACATACTTGTGTAGTTTTCATTCATACACCCACGTGCCCATTACCAATGCTATATAACAGACACACACTTGTGTAGATTTAATTCATACACCAACGTGCCCATTACCAATGCCATATAACAGACACAAACATGTGTAGTTTTCATTCATACACCCACGTGCCCATTACTAATGCTATATAACAGACACACACTTGTGTAGATTTAATTCATACACCAACGTGCCCATTACCAATGCCATATAACAGACACAAACATGTGTAGTTTTCATTCATACACCCACGTGCCCATTACCAATGATATATAACAGACACATTCTTGTGTAGTTTTCATTCATACACCCATGTGCCCATTATTAATGCCATATAACTGACACATACTTGTGTAGTTTTCATTCATAAACCCACATGCCCATTACCAATGCATATAACAGACATATACTTGTGCAGTTTTCATTCATACACCCAGATGCCCATTACCAATGATATATAACAGACACATACTTGTGCAGTTATCATTCATACACCCACGTGCCCATTACCAATGCTATATAACAGACACATACTTGTGTAGTTTTCATTCATACACCCACGTGCCCATTACCAATGATATATAACGGACACATACCTGTGTAGTTTTCATTCATACACCTACGTGCCCATTACCAATGCTATACAACAGACACATACTTGTGTAGTTTTCTTTCACACACCCAAGTGGCCATTACCAATGATATATAACGGACACATTCTTGTGTAGTTTTCATTCATACACCCACGTGCCCATTACCAGTGATATATAACAGACACATACTTGTGTAGTTTTCATTCATACACCCAAGTGCCCATTACCAATGCTATATAACAAACACATACTTGTGTTGTTTTCATTCATACACCCACGTGCCCGTTACCAATGATATATAAAGGACACATACTTGTGTCATTTTCATTCACACAACCACATGCCCATTACCAATGGTATATAACAGACACATACTTGTGTAGTTTTCATTCATACACCCACATGCCCATTACCAATGCTATATAACAGACACATTCTTGTGTAGTTTTCATTCATACATCCACATGCCCATTACCAATGATATATAACAGACACATACTTGTCTAGTTTTCATTCATACACTCACATGCCTATTATCAATGCTATATAACAGACACATACTTGTGTAGTTTTCATTCATACACCCACGTGCCCATTACCAATGATATATAACACACACATTCCTGTGTAGTTTTCATTCATACACCCACATGCCCATTACCAATGCTATATAACAGACACATTCTTGTGTAGTTTTCATTCATACATCCACATGCCCATTACCAATGATATATAACAGACACATACTTGTCTAGTTTTCATTCATACACTCACATGCCTATTACCAATGCTATTTAACAGACACATACATGTATAGTTTTCATTCATACACCCAAGTGCCCATTACCAATGCTATATAACAGACACATACTTGTGTAGTTTTCATTCATACACACATGTGCCCATTACCAATGCTAGATAACAGACATATTCTTGTGTAGTTTTCATTCATACACCCATGTGCCCATTACTAAAGCTATATAACAGACACACACTTGTGTAGTTTTCATACATACACCCACATGTCCATTACCAATGCCACATAACAGACACATACTTGTGCAGTTTTCATTCATACACCCACATGCCCATTACCAATGATATATAACAGACACATACTTGTGTAATTTTCATTCATACACCCACGTGCCCATTACCAATGATATATAACGACACATACTTGTGTAGTTTTCATTCATACACCCACGTGCCCATTACCAATGCCATATAACTGACACATACTTGTGTAGTTTTCATTCATACACCCACATGCCCATTACCAATGCTATATAACAGGCACATTCTTGTGTAGTTTTCATTCATATACCCACGTGCCCATTACCAATGGTATATAACAGACACATTCTTGTGTAGTTTTCATTCATACATCCATGTGCCATTACTAATGGCATATAACAGAGAAAAACATGTGTAGTTTTCATTCATATACCCACGTGCCTATTACCAATGCTATATAACAGACATATTCTTGTGTAGTTTTCATTCCTACACCCACGTGCCCATTACTAATGCTATATAACAGACACACACTTGTGTAGTTTTCATTCATAAACCCACATCCCCATTACCAATGCCATATATCAGCCACATACATGTATAGTTTTCATTAATACACCCACGTGCCCATTACCAGTGATATATAACAGACACATACTTGTGTAGTTTTCAATGATAAACCCACATGCCCAATACCAATGATATATAACAGACACATACTTGTGTAATTTTCATTCATACACCCACGTGCCCATTACCAATGATATATAACGGACACATACTTGTGCAGTTTTCATTCATACACCCACATGCCCATTACCAATGATATATAACAAACACATACTTGTGTAGTTTTCATTCATACACCCACTTGCCCATTACCAATGATATATAACGGACACATACCTGTGTAGTTTTCATTCATACACCCACATGCCCATTTCCAATGATATATAACAGACACATACTTGTATAGTTTTCATTCATACACCCACGTGCCCATTACCAATGCTATATAACAGACACATTCTTGTGTAGTTTTCATTCATACACCCACGTGCCCATTACTAATGCTATATAACAGACACACACTAGTGTAGATTTCAATCATACACCCACGTGCCCATTACCAATGCCATATAACAGACACAAACATGTGTAGTTTTCATTCATACACCCACGTGCCCATTACCAATGCTATATAACAGACACATTCTTGTGTAGTTTTCATTCATACACCCACGTGCCCATTACCAATGCCATATAACTGACACATACTTATGCAGTTTTCATTCATACACCGACATGCCCATTACCAATGATATATAACAGACACAAACATGTGTAGTTTTCATTCATACACCTACGTGCCCATTACCAATGCTATACAACAGACACATTCTTGTGTAGTTTTCATTCACACACCCACGTGGCCATTACCAATGATATATAACGGACACATACTTGTGTAGTTTTCATTCATACACCCACGTGCCCATTACCAATGATATATAACAAACACACACTTGTGTAGTTTTCATTCATACACCCACATGCCCATTACCAATTATATATAACAGACACATACTTGTGTAATTTTCATTCATACACCCACATGCCCATTACCAATGCTATATAACAAACACACACTTGTGTAGTTTTCATTCATACACCCACATGCCCATTACCAATGATATAGAAAGGACACATACTTGAGTAGTTTTCATTCACACAACCACATGCCCATTACCAATGGTATATAACAGACACATACTTGTGTAGTTTTCATTCATACACCCACATGCCCATTACCAATGATATATAACAGACACATATTTGTGTAGTTTTCATTCATACACCCACATGCCCATTACCAATGATATATAACAGACACATACTTGTGTAGTTTTCATTCATACACCCACATGCCCATTACCAATGATATATAACAGACACATACTTGTGTAGTTTTCATTCATACACCCAGGAGCCCATCATCAATGCCATAAAACAGACACATACTTGTGTAGTTTTCATTCATACACAAACGTGCTCATTACCAATGATACATAACAGACACATACTTGTGTAGTTTTCTTTCATAAACCCACATGTCCATTACCAATGCTATATAACGGACACATAATTGTGTAGTTTTCATTCATAAACCCACATGCCCATTACCAATGCTATATAACAGAGACATACTTGTGTAGTTTTCATACATACACCCACATGCCCATTATCAATGCCATACAACGGACACATACTTGTGTAGATTTCATTCATACACTCACATGCCCATTACCAATGATATATAACAGATGCATACGTGTGTAGTTTTCATTCATTCACCCACGTGCCCATTACCAATGCTATATAACAGACACATACTTGTTTAGATTTCATTCATACACCCACGTGCTCATTAACAATGACATATAACAGACACATAATTGTGTAGTTTTCATTCATACACCCAAATGCCCATTACCAATGATATATTACAGATGCATCCTTGGGTAGTTTTCATTAATACACCCACGTGCCCGTTACCAATGCCATATAACAGACACATACTTGTTTAGATTTCATTCATACACCCACGTGCCCATTAACAATGCCATATAACAGACACATAATTGTGTAGTTTTCATTCATAAACCCACGTGCCCATTACCAATGCCATATAACAGACACATACTTGTTTAGATTTCATTGATACACCCACGTGCCTATTAACAATGACATAGAACAGACACATAAGTGTGTAGTTTTCATTCATACACCCACGTGTCCATTACCAATGCTATATAAGAGACACATACTTGTGTAGTTTTCAAACATACACCCACATGCCCGTTACGAATGATATATAACAGACACATGCTTGTATAGTTTTCATACATACACCCACATGCCCATTACCAATGCTATATAACGGTCACATACTTGTGTAGATTTCATTCATACACCTACATGCCCATTACCAATGATATACAACAGACACATACTTGTGTAGTTTTCATACATACACCCACATGCCCATTACTAATGCTATATAATGGTCACATACTTGTGTAGATTTAATTCATACACCCACATGCCCATTACCAATGCCATATAACAGACACATGCTTGTATAGTTTTCATTCATACACAAACATGCCCATTACCAATGCCATATAACAGACACATACTTGAGTAGTTTTCATTCATACACCCACATGCCCATTACCAATGATATATAACGGACACATACTTGTGTAGTTTTCATTCATACATCCACGTGCCCATTACCAATGATATATAACAGACACATACTTGTGTTGTTTTCATTCATACACCCACATGCCCATTACCAATGATATATAACAGACACATGCTTTTATATTTTTTATTAATACACCCACATGCCCATTACCAATGCCATATAACAGACACATACTTGTGTAGTTTTCATTGATACACCCACATGCCCATTAACAATGATATATAACAAACACATAATTGTGTAGTTTTCATTCATACAGCCTCGTGACCATTACCAAAGCTATATAACAGACACATACTTGTGTAGTTTTCATACATACACCCACATGGCCATTACCAATGCCATATAATGGACACATACTTGTGTAGATTTCATTCATACACCCACATGCCCATTACCAATGATATATAACAGACACATGCTTGTATAGTTTTCATTCATACAACCACATGCCCATTACCAATGCTATATAACGGACACATACTTGTGTAGTTTTCATTCATACACCCACATGTCCATTACCAATGCCATATAACAGACACATACTTGTGTAGTTTTCCTTCATACACCCAGGAGCCCATTACCAATGCCATATAACAGACACATACTTGTGTAGTTTGCCTTCCTACACCCAGGAGCCCATTACCAATGCCATATAAATGACACATACTTGTGTAGTTTTCATTCATACAACAACGTGCCCATTATCATCGCCATACAATAGACACATACTTGTGTAGTTTTCAATCATACACCCACGTGCCCATTACCAATGGTATATAACAGGCACATACTTGTGTAGTTTTCATACATATACCCACATGCCCATTACCAATGCCACATAACAGACACATACTTGTGTAGCTTTCATTCATACACCCACGTGCCCATTACCAATGCCATACAACAGACACATACTTGTGTAGTTTTCATTCATACACCCACGTGCCCATTACCAATGCCATATAACAGACACATACTTGTGTAGTTTTCAATCATACACCCACGTGTTCATTACCAATGGTACATAACAGGCACATACTTGTGTAGTTTTCATACATACACCCACATGCCCATTACCAATGCCATATAACAGACACATACTTGTGTAGTTTTCATTCATACACCCACGTGCCCATTACCAATGCCATATAACAGAGACAATCATGTGTAGTTTTCATTCATACATCCACATGCCCATTATCAATGCCATATAACAGACACATAGTTGTGTAGTTTTCATTCATACACACACATGTCCATTACCAATGCCATATAACAGACACATACTTGAGCATTTTTCATTCATACACCCACGTGCCCATTACCAAAGCCATATAACAGACAGAAACGTGTGTAGTTTTCATTCATACACCCACATGCCTATTACCAATGCCATATAACAGACACATACTTGTTTAGTTTTCACTCAAACACCCATGTGCCCATTACCAATGGTATATAACAGACACATACTTGTATAGTTTTCATTCATACACCCACGTGTCCATTACCAATACCATATAACAGATACATACTTGTGTAGTTTTCATTCATACACCCATGAGACCATTACCAATGATATATAACAAACACACACTTGTCCAGATTTCATTCATACACCCACATGCCCTTACCAATGCCACATAACAGACACATACTTGTGTAGACTTCATTTATACACCCACATGTCCATTTCCAATGCTATATAACAGACACGTACTTGTGTAGTTTTCATTCATAAACCCACATGCCCATTACCAA